>NC_045435.1:127248195-127350796 GCF_002776525.5 Piliocolobus tephrosceles | reverse complement strand
AGTTGATGTGTGCAGCACACCAACATGACACATGTATACATATGTAACAAACCTGCACATTATGCACATGTACCCTAGAACTTAAAGTATAATAAAAAAAAAAGAAACGATTATGGAGAAAGAAATATCCTCAGGAAAAATCCAGAAGGAAGCTTTCTGTGAAACTGCTCTGTGTCGTCTTCATTTCTCTCACTCACTTAAGTCTCTCTTTTCATTGAGCAGTTTTTTAACCCTGTGTATGTTTAGCGTGTGATGGGATATTTGGGAGCCCTTTGAGGTTTACGGTGAAAAAGGATATATGTTCAGACCCTAACCAGAGAGAAATTTTCTGAGGAACTGCTTTGTGACGTGTGCATCCCACTCAGTGTTGTACCTCTCTTCTCATGCAGCATTGCGGAAACTCTTTTGGAGAAACATGTACCAAGGAATATTCCAGAGAATGTTAATGCCAATGGTGAAAAGGGAAATAGGCTCAGACAAAAACTTGAAAGAATTTTTCTATGAAACTACTCTGTGATATGTGTAATCATCTCACATAGATAAAGGATTCTTTACATTACGCAGCTTGGAAACTGTGATGGACGAATCCATGAAGGGACCTTCATGAGCACATTCTAGACTATGGTGAAAAAGGCAATATCTTCAGATCAATACGGGAATGAAGCTTTCTGTGAATATGCATTTTGCTATGTTTATTCATCTCACATAGATGAAGCTTTCTTTCCATTACACAGCTTGACAACTCCCTCGTGGATAGACCCAAGTAGGGATATTTGGGATCACATCTGGGCCTATGGTGAAATAGGAAATATAGTCAGATAAAAACTGGAGAGAATATTTCAGATAAACTGCTTGGTGTGTGTGCATTCCACTTAGGGAGTCATAGCTTTCTTCTCATAAGGCACAGTTTGAACACTGTTCCTGTAAAACAAAAGATTGATATTCGGAGCACATTGAAGACTGTGGCAAAAAGTGAACAGCTCTCTGACATGCCCATTCTTTTCACAGGGTTAAAGCTTATTCTACATTTCCCAGTTTGAAAGCCGGCCTATGAAGGCTCTGCGAAGGGATAGTAAGTGGCAAAAGGAGGCCTGTGTCGAGGAAGGAAATGTCTCCCATCGAAAACTGGGAGAAGAATTCTGCACATCTTTTTTGTGATGTTTGCGTTCATCTCAAAGCGTTAAATCATACTTTGGATTGAGCAGTTTGTAATCACTGTTTCTGTGGAATCTGAGAAAGGACATTTGGAGACGCCCCTTAGAATATCCTGAGGAAGACATAAACTCAGAGAGAAACCAGAAGGAATCTTTCTGTGAACCTGAACTATGTCACGTGAATTCCGCTCCATCAGTTAAGCTTCTCTGTTCATTGAGCAGTATCATAACACTGTTTTTGTTTAGACTGCAAAGGGATATTCAGGAGCAATTTGAGGGTTATGGGGAGAAAGGAAACCTCTTCAGATAGAAACAGGAGAGAAACTTTCTGAGGAGCTGCTTTGTGACGTGTGCATTCCACTCACAGAAATATACCTTTCTTCTCCTAGAGGTTTCCGGAATCCCTTTTGGAGAAAAAGCTACCAAGAAATATTTGGGATTATAGGTACAGCTATGGTGAAAAAGGAAATATCCCCAAACAAAACTGGAAAGAAGATTTCAGTGAAACTGCTTCATGTTAGGTATATCTATTCATCTCACATAGTTCAAACCTTTCTTATATTATGCAGTTTGGAAACTCCGTCATGCACGAATGCAGGAAGGGACGTTGAAGAACACATTCAGTCCTACGGTGAAAGAGGAGATATCTTCAGATAAAAACTGGATAGAAGATTTCCGAGAAACTACTTGTGATGTATGCATTCTGCTCAGGGAGTTATACCTCTTTTCTCACAAGGTAATGTTTAAACACTGTTCCTGTGTAACCCAAAAAGTGATATTTCGGAGCGCACTGAGGACTATGGCAAATAGTGAAATATACTGAAATAAAATCCAGAAAGAAGCGTTCCAAGTATCTGTACTCTGATATGTGCAATCACTTCACAGAAATTATGCTTACACTATGTTGCCCAGTTTCGAAATTCTGTCTCTGAAGAATCTGTGAAGGGATATTTAGTGACAACTGAAGGCTTGTGGTGAGCAAGGAAACATCTTCCGAAGAAACCTGCAGAGTAAGTTTCTAAGCAACTGCTTTGCGATGTGTATATTCGTCTCCTAGATTTAAACTGTTCTTTGGATTGAGCAGATTGAAATCACTGTTTTTGTGCAATCTGAGGAAGGACATTTGGGAACGATCCTTAGAACATGGAGAAAGAAATATCCTCAGGTAACATCCACAAGGAAGCTTTCTGTGAAACTACCCTGTGTCGTCTTAATTCCTCTCGCTCAGTTAAGTCTCTCCTTACGTTGAGTAGTTTTATAACCCTGTGTATGTTTAGCGTGTGATGGGACATTCGTGTGCAATTTCAGGCTTACAGTAAAAAAGAAATATGTTCAGATCGAAACTGGAGAGAAGCTTTCCACGGAACTGCTTTGTGAAGTGTGAATTCCACTCAGAATGTTATACCTCTCTTCTCATACAACATCAGGGAAACCATTTTGGAGAAACAGGTACCAAGTGATAATCAGTAGCATGTTGATGCCGAGGATGAAAAGGGAAATTGCCTCAGACAAAACCTGGAAAGAAGATGTCTAGGAAACTACTCTGTGATATGTGTAACCATCTCTCAGAGATAAAGGTTTCCTTATATTACACAGCTTGAAAACTGTCATGGACGGTTCCATGAAGTGACTTTCGGGAGCAAACTCAGGACTACGGTGAGAAAGGAAATATCTTCAGATAAAAACTGAAAGAAGCTTTCTGTGAATCTGCTTTTTTCTATGTTTATTCATCTCACATAGAGGAAGCTTTCTTTACAATACACAGCTTGGAAACTCCCTCGTGGATGGATCCACAAAGGGATATTTGAAAACACGTTCAGGCCTATGGTCAAATAGGAAATATAGTCACATAAAAACTGGAGAGAAGCTTTCTGAAAAACTGCTTGGTGATGTGTACATTCCCCTCAGGGAGTTTCAATGTTCTTCTCATAGGCACAGGTTGAGCCCTGTTCCTGTAAAACAAAAAGAGTGCTATTCGGAGCACATTGAAGACAATGGCAAAAAGTGAAATGTTGTCCAATAAAAAACAGAAAGAAGCACTCGAAGAAACTGCTCTCTGACATGCCCATTCTTTTCACAGGGATAAAGCTTACTCTACATTTCCCAGTATGAAAGTCGGCCTCTGAGCCTTCTGCGAAGGGATAGTAAGTGGCAACCGGAGGCCTGTGTTGAGTAAGGAAATGTCTCCCATCAAAAATCAGAGAGAAATATTCTGCGCAACTCTTTGGTGATGTTTGTATTCATCTCAAAGATTTAAATCATTCTTTGAATTGAGCAGTTTGAAATCACTGTTTCTGTGGAATCTGAGAAAGGACATATGGAGACACTCTTTAGAATACCCTCAAAAAAAAAAAAATAACCTCAGAGAGAAACCTGCAGGAAGATTTCTGTGAACCTGCTCTGTGTCACGTGAATACCCTCACAGAGGTAAGCTTCTCTTTTTATTGAGCAGTATCATAAAACTGTTTTTGTTTAGACTGCGAAGGGATATTCATGAGTGATTTGAGGGTTATGGTGAGAAAGGAAACGTCTTCAGATAGAAACTGGAGAGAAGATTTCTGAGGAGCTGCTTTGTTATGTGTACATTCCACTCATAGAAATGTACCTTTTTTATGTTAGAGGATTATGGAACCCCTTTTGGTGACAAAGCTACCAAGAGACTTCTGGGAGTATAGGGATGGCTATGGTGAAAAAGGAAATATCTTCAGAGAAAAACTGGAAAGAATATTTCTGTGAAAATGCTTCGTGTTACATGTATCTATTCGTCTCGCAGAGTTCAAACTTTTCTTATGTTACGCAGTTTGGAAACTCCGTCCTGCACGGATTCACGAAGGGCATTGAGGAGCGCATTCTGGCCTTCGGTGAAAGAGAAAATATCATCAGATAAAAACTGGAGAGAAGCTTTCTGAGAAACTACTTTGTTATGTATGCATTCCACTCAGGGAGTTATACCTTTTTTCTCACAATGCATGGTTTGAACACTGTTCCTGTGAAACCAAAAACGTGATGTTTCAGAGCACACTGAAGTCTATGGCGAATAGTGAAATATACTGAAATTACATGGAGGAAGAAGCATTCCAGGAATCCGCTCTCTGATATGTGCCTTCACTTCACAGAATTTATGCTTACCCTTTGTTGCCCATTTTCGAAATTCTGTCTTTGAAAAATCTGTGAAGGGATACTTCGTGACGCCCGGAGGCTTGTGGTGAGAAAGAAAACATCTTCTGAGGAAACCTGCGGAGCAACTTTCTGAGCAACTACTTTGCGATGTGTGTATTCGTCTCCTAGATTTAAACCGTTCTTTGGATTGAGCAGATTGAAATTACTGTTTTTGTGGAATCTGAGGAAGGACATTTGGGAACAATCCTTAGAACATGGAGAAAGAAATATCCTCAGGTAAAATCCAGAAGGAAGCTTTCTGTGAAACTACTCTGTGTCATCTTAATTCCTCTCACTTAGTTAAGCCTCTCCTTATGTTGAGTAATTTTGTAACCCTGTGTATGTTTAGCGTGTGATGGGACATTCAGGAGCACTTTGAGGCTAACGGTGAAAAAGTAAATATGCTCAGAATAAAACTGGAGAGAAGCTTTCCGTGGAACTTCTTTGTGACGTGTGCATTCCACTCACAGTGTTATACCTCTCTTCTCATACAGCCTTGAGGAAACCCTTTTGGAGAAACAGGTACCAAGTGATATTCGGGAGCATGTTGATGCCAATGATGAAAAGGGAAATAGCCTCAGACAAAACCTGGAAAGAAGCTTTCGAGGAAACTACTCTGGGATATGTGTTATCATCTCACAGAGATAAAGGTTTTCTTACATTACACAGCTTGAAAACTTTCATGGAGGGATCCACGAAGGGACTTTTGAGAGCACACTAAGGACTGTAATGAAAAAGGAAATACCTTCAGATAAAAACCGGAAAGAAACTTTCTGTGAATCTGCTTATTTCTATATTGATTCTTCTCATATAGATGAAGCTTTCTTTATATTATGCAGCTTGGAAACTCCCTCGTGTAATGATTCACGAAGGGATAGTTGGGATCACATTCGGGCCTATGGTCAAATAGGAAATATAGTCAGATGAAAACTGGAGAGAAGCTTTCTGAGAAACTGCTTGGTGATGTGTGCCTTCCACTCAGGGAGTTTTAATGTTCTTCACATAAGGCATAGTTTGAAAACTGTTCCTCTAAAACCAAAAGAGTGATATTCGGAACACATTGAAGAGTATGGCAAAAAGTGAAATGTCGTCCAATAAAAAACAGAAAGAATCACTCGAAGAAACTACTCTCTGACATGCCCATTCTTTTCACAGGGTTAAAGGTTACTCTACATTTCCCTGGTTTAAAGTCGGCCTCTGTGGGTTCTGCGAAGGGATAGTAAGTGGCAACAGGAGGCCTGTGTAGAGCAAGGAAATGTCTCCAATCAAAAATTGGAGAGAAGTTTTCTACACAACTGTTTTGTGATGTTTGTATTCCACTCAAAGAGTTAACTCATACTTTGGATTGAGCAGTTTGAAATCACTGTTTCTGTGGAGTGTGAGAAAGGACATTTGGAGACGCTCTTTAGAATATGCTGAAAAAGAAATAATCCCAGAGAGAAAGAAAAAGAAAGCTTTCGATGAAACTGCTCTGTGTCACGTTAAGGCCGCTCACACAATTAAGCTTCTGTTTTCATTGAGCAGTATCATAAACTGTTTTTGTTTAGTCTGCGAAAGGAAATTCAGGAGCACTTTGAGGCTTACAGTGAGAAAGTAACGTCTTCAGATAGAAACTGGAGAGAAACTTTCTGAAGTGCTGCTTTGTGACGTGTGCATTCCACTCAAAGAAATATACCTTTCTTCTCCTATAGGATTCTGGAATCCCTTTTGGAGAAAAAGCTACCAAGAGACACTCGTGACTATAGGAATCGCTATGGTGAAAATGAAATGTCCTCAGAGAAAACTTGCAAGAAGACTTCTGTGAAACTGCTTTATGTTAGATATATTTATTTATCTCGCATAGTTAAAACTTTTCTTATACTTCGCAGTTTGGAAACTCCATCATGAGCAGATCCGCAAAGGGACTCTCTAGAGCACATACAGACCTACGTTGAAAGATTAGATATCTTCAGATAAAAACTGGATAGAAGCTTCCTGAGAAACTACTTTGTGATGTATGCATTCAGCTCAGGGAGTTATACCTTTTTTCTCACAAGGCAGCGTTTGAACACTGTTCCTGTGAAAACAAAAAAAATTATTTTGGAGCATGTTGAGGACTATGGCAAATAGTGAAATACACTGAAATAAAATCGAGGAAGAAGCATTCCAAGAATCTGCTCTCTGATATGTGCATTCACTTCACAGAGTTATGCTTACTCTATGTTAATGAGTATGCTTACTTAATGCTTACTCTATCATGCCCAGTTTCGAAACTCTGTCTTTGAACAATCTGTGAAGGGATATTTAGTGACGGCCGGAGGCTTGTGATGAGCAAGGAAACGTCTTCCGATGAAACCTGCAGAGAAAACTTCTGAGCAACGGCTTTGTGATGTGTGTATTCGTCTCATAGAGGTAAACCATTCTTTGGATTGAACAGCTTGAAATCACTGTTTTTGTGGAATCAGAGGAAGGATATTGGGCAATGATCCTTAGAATATGGAGAAAGAAATATCCTCAGCTAAAAGCCTGAAGGAAGCTTTCTGTGAAACTGCTCCATGTCATCTTAATTCCTTTCCCTCAATTAAGCCTCTGCTTTCACTGAGCAGTTTTCTAACCCTGTGTATGTTTAGTGTGTGATGGGATAATCGGGAGCACTATGATTCTTATGTGAAAAAGGAAATATGTTCAGACTGCAACTGGAGAGAAGCTTTCCCAGTAACTGTTTTGTGACGTGTGCATTCCACTCACAGTGTTATACTTCTCTTCTCATAGAGCGTCGGGGAAACCCTTTTGGAGAAACAGGTACCAAGTGATATTCGGGAGCATGTTGATGCCGATGGTGAAAAGGGAAATAGCCTCAGACAAAAACTGGTAAGAAGCTTTCTAGGAACTATTCTGTGATATGTGTAATCATCTCACATAGATAAAGCTTTCTTTACATTACACAGCTTGGAAACTGTCATGGACGGATGGACGAAGGAACCTTCAGGAGCTCATTCAAGACTATGGTGAAAAAGGATATATCTTCAGATAAAGAAAAGGAAAGAAGCTTTCTGTGAATCTGCTTCTTTCTATATTTATTCATCTCAGATAGTTGAAGCTTTCTTTACATTACACAGCTTGGAAACTCCCTCGTGGATGAATCCATGAAGGGACATTTGTGATCACATTTGGGCCTATGGACAAGTAGGAAATATAGTCAGATAACAACTGGAGAGAAGCTTTCTGAGAAACTTCTTGGTGATGTGTGCATTCCACTCAGGGATTTATAACATTCTTCTCATAAGGCTCAGTGTGAACACTGTTCCTGTAAAACCAAAACAGGGATATTCGGAGCAAATGGAAGATTATGGCAAAAAGTGAAATGTCGTCCAATGAAAAAGAGAAAGAATCACTCGAAGAAATTGCTTTCTGACATGTCCATTCTTTTCACGGGGTTTAAGCTGACTCCACAGTTCCCAGTTTGAAAGTCGGTCTTTGAGGGATCTGCAAATGGATAGTAAGTTGTAACCGGAGGCCTGTGTCGAGCAAGGAAATGCCTTCCATCGAAAATTGGAGAGAAGCTTTCTGTACAACTCTTTTGTGATGTTTGTATTCATGTCATGGAGTTAAATCATTCTTTGGATTGAGCAGTTTGAAATCACTGTTTCTGTGGAATCTGAGAAACGATATTTGGAAATGCTCCTTAGAATATTCTGACAAAGAAACAACCTCAGAGAGAAATCAGAGGGAAGCTTTCTGTGAAACTGCTCTGTGTCACGTGAATTCCACTTACATATTTAAGCTTCTCTTTTCATTGACTAGTATCATAACAATGTTTTTGTTTAGTCTGCGAAGGGATATTCAGGAGCACTTTGAGGCTTACGTTGAGATAGAAAACATCTCTATATTGAAACTGGTGAGAAGCTTTCTGAGGAGCTGCTTTGTGATGTGTGCATTCCACTCACAGAAATATACCTTTCTTCTCCTAGAGGATTCCGGAATACCTTTTGGAGAAAAAGCTACCAGGAGACATTCCGTAGTATATGGACAGCTATGGTGAAAAAGAAATATCCTCAGACAAAAAGTGGAAAGAATATTTCTGTGAAACTGCTTTGTGTTAGATATATTTATTCATCTTGCATAGTTAAAACTTTTCTTATATTACACAGTTTGGAACCTCCGTCGTGCACATATCCGAGAAGGGACTTTTGGGAGCATATTCAGGCCTACAGGGAAATAGGAGATATCTTCAGATAAAAACTGGATAGAAGCCTTCTGAGAACGTACTTTGAGGTTTATGCATTGCACTCAGGGAGTTATACCTCTTTTCTCGCAAGGCAGTGTTTGAACACTGTTGCTGTGGAACCGAAAAAGTGATATTTCCGAGTGCTTTGAGATCTATGACGAATAGTGAAATATAGTGAAATAAAATAGAGGAAGAAGCGTTCCAAATATATGCTCTCTGATATGTGCATTCACTTCACAGATTTAATGCTTAATCTATGGTGTCCAGTTTCGAAATTCTGCCATTGAAGAATCTGTGAAGGGATATTTACTGATGCCAGAGGCTTGTGGTGAGCAGGGAATCGTCTTCTGATGAAACCTGCAGAGAAACTTCCCGAGCAACTGCTTTCCGTTGTGTATTTGTCTCATAGAGGTAAAACATTCTTTGCATTGAGCAGCTTGAAATCACTGTTTTTGTGGAATCTGAGGAAGGACATTTGGGAATGATCCTTAGAATATGGAGAAAGAAATATCCTCAGGTAAAATCCAGAAGGAAGCTTTCTGTGAAACTGCTCTTTGTCATCTTAATTGCTCTCACTCAGTTAAGTGTCTCTTTTCATTGAGCAGTTTTCTAACCCTGTGTATGTTTAGCGTGCAATTGGATATTCAGGAGCACTTTGAGGCTTACGGTGACAAAGGAAATATTTTCAGACCCAAACTGGAGAGAAGCTTTCTGAGGAAAGGTTTTGTGACTTGTACATTTCACTCACAGTGTTATACCTCTCTTCCCATACCACATCACGGAAACCCTTTTTGAAAAACAGGTACCAGGTGATATTTGGAAGCATGTTGATGCTGATGGTGAAAAGAGAAATAGCCTCAGACAAAAACTGGAAGGAAGCTTTCTAGGAAGCTACTCAGTGTTATGTGTAATCATCTCACATATATAAAGCTTTCTTTATATTACATAGCTGGGAAACTCTAATGGACGGATCCACGAAGGGTCATTCAGGAGCCCAATCAAGACTATGATGAAAAAGGAATTATCTTCAGATAAAAACTGCAAAGAAGCTTTCTGTGAATCTGATTTGTCTATGTTTATTCTTCTCACATAGATGAAACTTTCTTTACATTACACAGCTTGGAAACTCCCTTGTGGATGGATTCATGAAGGGATATTTGGGATCACATTCGGGCCTATGGTCAAATGGGAAATAGAGTCAGACAGAAACTGGAAAGAAGCTTTCTGAGAAACTGTTTGGTGATGTGTGCATTCCACTGAGGGAGATTTAATTTTCTTCTCATATGGCACAGTTTGAACACAGTTCCTGTAAAACCAAAAGAGTGATATTCGGAGCACATTCAAGACTATGGCAAAAAATGAAATGTCGTCCAATAAAAAGCAGAAAGAAGCACTCGAAGAAACTGCTCTCAGACATGCCCATTCTTTTCACAGGGTTAAAGCTTACTCTACATTTCCCAGTTTGAAAGTCGGCCTCTGAGGGTTCTGCGAAGGGATATTAAGTGGCAAACAGAGGCCAGGATTGCAAACAGAGGGAGGGATTGCATTGGGGAGTTATACCTGATATAAATGATGAATTGATGGGTGCTGACGAGTTGATGGGTGCAGCACACCAACATGGCACATGTATACATATGTAACCTGCACGTTATGCACATGTACCCTAGAACTTAAAGTATAATAAAAAAAAAAAAAAAAAAAGAGATGGCGTAGGAGACTGTTTTCAAGATTATTATAGTACTTTTGGACCAGAAAAGGTTCCAATAACAGCCTTTTCTTATTGGAATCTGATCAAATATATAATAGATAAAAAGGAAAAAGAAAAAGATCCTGAGGTAATGGAAGTGGTTACTCAGACTGAGGAAATATTAAGAGGCAGCTCCCAAACCGACCTCGAAAGATCCATACCTAACAAAGAAATAGACCTTATATTGCTACAAAGCGATGAGGAAGAGACTGGGGTCCCCTCAATAACAAATATAGAGACATCAAATAAGGAAAAGGCAAAAAAATACCCAGTTTTACCTACAACTAATGAAAGCAAAAGTAAAAATAACCTTAACCCTTCAGAAGTAAACTGGGATAATTTAGAGGAAGGGGCAGCAAAATATCATAATTCTGACTGGCCACAAATTCTTACTTATCCCCCTCCCTATATTAAGGCTTCTGCCCCCACAGTTATGGCAGTATTAGACCCAAAAGAGGAGCTTAGAGAAAGATTGCACAACTTAAAGAGCAAATAAAGCTCGAAGAACTACATCAGTCTTTAATCACTAGATTGCAGAAATTAAGGACAGGAAGTGAGAGCGTTCAATACCCTAAAGGAATAGAGAAATACTCTCACCCTCAGAGACCCAGACAGCATGTCCCAAAAGGAAGGTCGTTTGGTAGTGGAGATAGGGAAGATTCCTCTCCTCGAGACGTTTTTCCAGTAACTGAAACTACAGATGTGCAGGGCCGAGCCTGGAGACACCAAAATGGGTTTGAATTTACTGTAATAAAAGAACAAAAAACCGTTGTTTCACAATACGGAGCTACTGCGCCGTCCACCCTGGCCATAGTGGAATCTGTGGACAAAAATTGGCACACTCCCATAGATTGGAATACCTTAGTTAGAGCAGTTCTTTCGGGAGGCGTCCATCTGATTTGGAAGTCAGAATTTTATGAAAATTGTAGAGATACGGCCAAGAGAAACCAACAAGCCAGAAATGGTTGGGATTTTGATATGCTAACTGGCTCGGGTAATTACACAGAAACCGATGCTCAGATGCAGTATGATCCTTGACTGTTTTCTCAAATCCAAGCAGCGGCTACCAAAGCCTGGAGAAAACTCCCTGTTAAGGGGCATCCAGGAGCCTTGCTCACGGGGGTCAAACAGGCGCCTGATGAGCCTTTTGCAGACTTTGTACATAGAGTTTTAACCACGGCCAGAAGAATATTTGGTAATGCTGAGGCAGGGGTGGATTATGTAAAAGAGCTAGCTTACGAAAACGCTAACCCGGTTTGTCAGGCAGCTATCAGACCTTATCGAAAGAAAACAGACGTAACAGGCTACATCTGCCTCTGTTCAGACATAGGGCCCTCATATCAACAGGGCTTGGCTATGGCTGCTGCCTTTAGTGGACAAACCGTAAAAGACTTCCTCGCTAGTAAAAATAAGAATAGCAAGGGGTGCTTCAAGTGTGGAAAAATGGGACACTTCGCTAGGGTTTGTAAGGGAGAGCTAGCTAAGACCTTAGAGGCAAAAGCTCCAGGCCTCTGCCCTAGGTGTAAAAGAGGAAAACATTGGGCCAACGAATGTAAATCTAAAATTGACAATCAAGGAAATCCCCTAACAACTCAACAGGGAAACGGATGGAAGGGCCGGCCCCAGGCCCTGAAACAAGCTTATGGGGCGGTCAGTTTTGTAACAACCAACCACAATACGTTTCACGGCTCAGTAGAGCAACCCCAGGAAGCACAGGATTGGACCTCTGTTCCACCTCCCACACAATATTAACCCCTGAAATGGGACCCCAAGCCTTAGGTACTGGAGTATATGGGCCCCTACCCTCAAACATGTTTGGATTAATCCTAGGAAGAGGCAGTGCCACTATAAGAGGCCTAAAGGTCTTTCCAGGAATAGTTAATAGTGATTATATAGGAGAAGTCAGAATCATGGCCAAGGCTATTGACAACATCATTATCATTCCTCAAGGGGATAGAATAGTGCAGTTACTCCTGTTACCATTGCTAAAAACAGCTAATAAAGTCCAATCGCCCCTAAGGGGAAAGGGAGGATTCGGATCCTCAGACATCCACTGGGTACAGTCCATTACTAATCAAAAACCCTATCTCACCTTATGGCTAGACAGAAAGTTATTTACAGGACTGATAGAGACAGGGGCCGATGTAACAATTATCAAACAACAAGATTGGCCCACCAGTTGGCCCACTTCAGAGACCTTAACAAATTTACGAGGAATCGGGCAAAGTAATAACCCTAGACAAAGTTCCAAATATCTCACCTGGAGAGATCAAGAAAGTAATTCCGGTCTCATTAAACCATTTGTTATCCCTGATTTGCCTGTTAACCTTTGGGGTAGAGAGCTTCTCTCCCAAATGAGGGTCATGATGTGTAGTCCAAATGATATAGTCACTGCACAAATGTTGGCTCAGGGCTACCACCCTGGGAAAGGGTTAGGAAAAAGAGAGGATGGCATTTTGCAGCCAATCCCAGCCATAGGAAAATTAGATAAAAGGGGGCTTGGAAATGTTTAACCATGGCCATTGACATGCCTGCACCCCAAAAAAGTGCTGACCCAATCACTTGGAAGTCAGATGAACCCATTTGGGTTGATAAATGGCCTCTAAACAATGAGAAGCTTGCCGCTGCCCAACAGTTAGTGCAGGAACAATTGGAGGCAGGACACATTACAGAAAGCAACTCTCCTTGGAACACCCCTATATTCGTCATAAAAAAGAAATCTGGAAAGGGGAGACTCTTACAAGATTTGAGAGCAGTAAATGCTACTATGGTTCTTATGGGCGCCTTACAGCCAGGGCTACCTTCTCCAGTTGCAATCCCTCAAAGATATTTTAAAATTATCATAGACCTTACAGATTGCTTTTTTACAATTCCCCTTCATCCTACAGACCAAAAGTGATTCACCTTTAGCTTACCATCTATAAATTTTAAAGAACCAATGAAGCGATACCAATGGAAAGTGTTACCTCAAGGTATGGCCAACAGTCCCACCTTGTGTCAAAAATATGTGGCTACAGCCATACACTCAGTTAGAGAGACATGGAAACAAATATACGTTATACATTACATGGATGATATCCTCACAGCAGGAAAAATGGGAGAACAAGTTTTGCAGTGTTTTGCTCAACTCAAACAAAAACTAACCACAGTGGGGTTACAAATAGCTCCAGAAAAAATACAACTACAAGACCCTTACACATATTTAGGTTTTCAAATAAATGGACCTAAAATTACTAATCAAAAGGCAGTTATCCGTAAGATAAGTTACAAACCCTCAATGATTTCCAAAAGCTCCTTGGAGACATAAATTGGCTTCGACCCTACTAAAAACTCACCACGGGAGACTTAAAACCTTTATTCGACACCCTGAGAGGTGACCCCAACCCTAAGTCCCTTAGGTCATTATCAAAAGAATCTCTTTTATCACTTAATAGGATAGAGATGGCCATTGCTGAACAATTTGTTACTAACATAGGCTATTCACAGTCATTAACCTTTTTAGTCTTTAACACAACACTGACACCTAATGGTTTATTCTGGCAAAATAACCCTATTATGTGGGTACATTTGCCTTCATCTCCCAAAAAGGTATTACTCCCCTATTACGATGCCATAGCAGATTTAATCATCTTAGGTAGAGAAAATAGCAAAAAATATTTTGGAATTGAACCCTCTACGATCATACAACCTTATTCTAAGCCACAAATCCATTGGTTGATGCAAAACACTGAAACGTGGCCGATTGCTTGTGCCTCTTATGCCGGTAACTTAGATAACCATTACCTGCCAAATAATCTTGTCCAATTTTGTAAACTACATGCTTTTGTCTTCCCTCATGTCATCAGTAAAACACCTTTAGACAATGCCTTATTAGTATTCACTGACAGGTCATCCACAGGAACTGCTGCATATACCTTTGCTGCCACCACTGTTAAATTCAAAACCAGCCATGCCTCTGCTGAATTAGTAGAATTACAAGCCATAATTGCAGTTTTAACAGCTTCCCCTGTCAAGCACTCAATATTTATACAGATAGCGCCTATTTGGCTCACTCTGTACCCCTCCTAGAGACCGTAGCAAAAATCAAACATGTGTCAGACACAGCCAAGTTATTTTTACAATGCCAACAATTAATACATGACAGATCAACTCCCTTCTTTCTTGGACACATTAGAGCTCATTCAGGATTACCAGGACCTCTATCCCAGGGCAACCAACTGGCTGATATGGCAACCAAGATGGTAGCCATAGCTACAAATACAAACCTAGCCCAAGCACAGGCTACTCATGCCTTACACCATCTTAATGCTCAAACTTTGAGACTGATGTTTAAAATAACTAGAGAACAAGCAAGACAAATAGGTAAACAATGTCAGACCTGTATAACATACCTGCCAGTCCCTCACGTAGGAATTAACCCAAGAGGACTAGTTCCCAATATGATCTGGCAAATGGATGTCACCCATTATTCAGAATTCGGTAATTTAAAATACGTCCATGTATGTATAGATACATTTAGTGGATTTATACTAGCCACCTTACAAACAGGAGAAGCTACCAAACATGTCATAGCTCATTTACTACACTGTTTTTCCATAGTTGGAAAGCCTAAACAACTGAAAACAGACAATGGTCCTGGCTATACATCCAAAGCCTTTCAAGACTTCTGTCTTAAATTACAAATAAAACACATTATTGGAATTCCATATAACCCTCAAGGACAAGGAATAGTTGAAAGAGCACACTCATCCTTAAAAACCACCATTGACAAAATAAAAAAGGGAGAATGGTACCCTACTAAAGGCACCCCTAGAAATATCCTTAATCACACACTTTTTATTTTAAATTTTTAAAATTTGGATAACCTGAACAGATCAGCAGCTGATCGATTTTGGCATTCCGAGTCCAAAAAACAATTTGCCATGGTTAAATGGAAAGACCCCTTAGACAACACATGGCATGGTCCAGACCCAGTGTTAATCTGGGGAAGAGGCTCAGTTTGTGTTTTTTCTCAAACTCATGATGCAGCCCGATGGCTACCAGAGCACCTGGTAAGACAGGTACCTAACAATAACCAATCCAGGGAGTAATTTTCTCCCTGAGAGTACTCTTTTCCTCTATTGCAGAGATGAACTTCAACTACAAGCCCCTTTGCACCATGGTGCTGATATGCCAAGCACTCCAGGTATATGCTGTCTTTGATAATCCCCATGAGGACCGTAAATATATACAACAATGATACGGTAAGCCCTGTGATTGTTTGGGGGGGATATGTGATCTCCCTTCTAAATATGTACATCTCAGCTGTGTCCTGCTTCACTTACACAGCATACCTGTCTAGTGATCTCTTAAGTGGAGGTGTGTGTCAACCCCAAGAATATTTAGCGGAGGGGATACCACCACCTGCCCTTGTGATACATTTGAGACTGCTATGCATAGTTCCTGCTACACTACTTATCTAGAATGTACCTCTGGTGGTAAAACATACTATACTGCTATCTTAACAAGATCTAGAACCCCCACTATAGGGGCCAGTAGTGTCCCTACAGTTGTAGGAAATACCAATAACCTTACAGCAGCTGGCTGTGCTGGAATTGTAGGACAGCCTGTCTGTTGGAATATTCGCTCCCCTCTTCATATCTCTGACGGAGGAGGACCACAAGACAAGGTCTGAGAAATTATGGTACACAAAAACTTGAGGAGTTGCAAAGGTCCCTGTACCCGGAAATTCACTACCACCCCTTGGCCTTGCCCAAAGCCCGAGGGAAAGAGAAAATTGCTGCCCAGACCTTTGACCTCCTCACTGCTACTCATAACCTGCTTACCAATTCCAACTCTAGTCTAGCTAATGACTGCTGGCTGTGTCTGCAATCAGGAGATCCAGTTCCTCTTGCCATACCCAGCAATGACTTAAATTATACATCCAATACCCTTTGCACCATAATTTCTCCCCTTAAAGTACAGCCATTAGAATTTCCTAGTTCCTCTTGCATCTACTCCCCTCCCCTTAATAACACTTACGACCTTGATGTAGGATTCAATGAGTTCAATAATTGTTCCACCATAGCAAATATTTCCCAATCGTTGTGTGCCCCAAACAGCTCAGTTTTTATATGTGGCAATAATAGGGCTTATACCTATTTACCTACTAACTGGACAGGACGCTGTGTCTTAGCCACACTTTTGCCAGACATAGACATTATCCCTGGAGATGAGCCTGTACCTATCCCAGCTATAGATCACTTTTTAGGAAGAAACAAAAGGGCAATACAATTTATCCCCTTACCTGTAGGATTAGGCATAACTACTGCCATAATAACTGGGACTACCAGTCTAGGGGTTTCTGTCACTCAATACACCAAATTTTCTCGCCAATTGATCTCAGATATGCAGGCAATCTCAAGTACTATACAGGATTCACAAGATCAGGTAGATTCTCTGGCAGAAGTAGTGCTCCAAAATAGAAGAGGCCTAGATTTACTAACTGCAGAGCAGGGAGGCATCTGCTTGGCTTTACAGGAGAAGTGCTGTTTCTATGCCAACAAACCCGAGATCGTAAGAGATAAAATCAGGCGTCTACAAGAAGACCTAGAAAAACGATGAAAATAAATAACCGATAACCCGTTTTGCACTGGGTTCCATGGACTCCTTCCCTATCTTATGCCATTCCTGGGCCCCCTGCATTGCCTATTGCTCTTACTCTCTGTAGGACCTTTGGTCTTCAATAAGCTCATGACATTCATTAAGCAGCAAGTCGAGGCTATCCAAGCGAAACCTATACAGGTCCATTATCATTGCCTAGAAAAAGAAGATCGCAGTGGTTCATACTCACACCCATTATGAACACCTTCCTGATGCGCTGAACTGGACAGCCAATGACGGATAAGTGAGTATCATCTCTCACTAACCTAAGACAGGAGGGCCGTCATAAGCTCCTGCCTAATCCCATGATGGATACCAGTGATGAGATGCATTACTCCAACCTAAGACAGGTGCAGTTCCCGAGGGATAATCTTCTAGCCACTATTATATATAAAAAAGGGGGACCTGTTCGGAGCCATGAGGCCCAGAATTACCCGAGCTCTGTTGCTTGATCTCCGCAAAGCGGAGACAAGATGGCACTTTTCTGGGGTCTTCATTACAAACATTTCCCTCACGTGCCTCAACCTTTCCCGTGCGCACCCAAACCTTTCCCATGCGCGCCCAAACCTTTCTCACGTGCGCAAACTTTTTCGTGCCCAGGAAGATATGCAGCCTATGGAGCAGGCGCCATCCCACACCCGTCAAAATTACAAACTCACAGCGCATGCACGATTGTAATTTGAGAAAACCTGGCCCCCCGTCACCGTCCTGGCCCAACCTCTTCCTCTGCCAGCCTATATAAGGTATTGCACTGCCACCATTAAAAGAGACTTGATCAGACTATTTATCTTGTCTCCATTTCTCGTTTTTTCTTGTCTCCTCCATTCCCACTCCCCCTTCCAGGGTCTGTTCGACTGTCCTGCAGGTCGGGACAATGGACGGATCCATGAAGGGACCTTCGGGAGCACATTCAGGACAATGGTGAAAAAGGAAATATCTTCAGATAAAAACTGGAGAGAAGCTTTCTGTGAATCTGTTTCTTGCTATGTTTATTCATCTCACATAGATGAGGGTTCCTTTACATTACGCAGCTTGGAAAGTCCCTCATTGATGGATCTGTGAAGGGATATTTGGGATCACATTTGAGTATATGGTGAAATAGGAAATATAGTCAGATAAAAACTGGAGAGAAGCTTTCTGAGAAACTGCATGGTGATATGTGCATTCCACACAGGGAGTTATAACATTCTTCTCATAAGGCACAGTTTGAAAACTGTTCCTGTAAAACCACAAGAGTGATATTCGGAGCACATTGAAGACTATGGCATAAAGTGAAATGTCGTCCAATAAAAAACAGAAAGAAGCCCTCGAAGAAACTGCTCTCTGATATGTCCATTCTTTTCACAGAGTTAAAGCTTACTCTATATTTCCCAGGTTGAAAGTCCATCTTTGAGGGTTCTGCGAAGGGACAGTAAGTGGCAACCGAAAGTCTGTGTCCAAAAAGGAAATGCCTTTCATCGAAAATTGGAGAGAAGGCTTCTGTGCCACTCTTTTGTGATGTTTGTATTCATCTCATAGAGTTAAATCATTCTTTGGACTGAGCAGTTTGAAATCACTGTTACTGTGGAAACTGAGACAGGACATTTGGAAACACTGTTTAGAATATCCTGAAAAAGAAATAACCTCAGAGAGAAACCAGAAGGAAGCTTTCTGTGAAACTGCTGTTTGTCACGCAAATTCCCCTCACACAGATAAGCTTCTCTTTTCATTGATCAGTATCATAACACTGTTTTTGCTTACTCTGCAAAGGCATATTCAGCAACGCTTTGAGGCTTACGGTGAGAAAGGATACATCCTCAGACATTAACTGGAGAGTAGCTTTCTGAGGAGCTGCTTTGTGACGTCTGCAGTCCACACACAGAAATATATCTTTTTATTCAAAGAGGATTCCTGATTCCCTTTTGGAGAAAAAGGTACCAAGAGACATTCGGGAGTATAGGGACGGCTATGGTGAAAAAGGAAATATTCTCAGACAAAACCTGGAAAGAAGATTTTTGTGAAAATACTTTGTGTTAGATATATTTATTCATCTCGCATAGTTAAAACTTTCTTTATATTACACAGTATGGAAACTCCGTCATGCACGGATCCATGAAGGGACATTCGGGAGCACATTCAGACCTATGGTGAAAGAGGAGATATCTTCAGGTAAAAACTGGATGGAAGCTTTCTGAGAAACTACTTTGTGATGATTGCATTTCACTCAGGGAGTTATAGCTCTTTTCTCACAAGGCAGTTTTTGAACACTGTTCCTGTGAAACCGAAAATGTGATATTTCAGGGTACATTGAGGACTATGGCGAATAGTGAAATATACTGAAATGAAATCAAGTAAGAAGCGTTTCAAGAATCTGCTCTCTGATATGTGCATTCACTTCACAGCGTTAATGCTGACTCTATGTTGCCCAGTTTCGAACATCTGTGTTTGAAGAATCTTGAAGGGATATTTAGTGACGTCTGGAGGGTTTTGTTGAGCAAGGAAACATCTTCCGATGAAACCGGCAGAGAAACGTTCTGAGCAACTGCTTTGCAATGTGTGTATTCATCTCATAGAGTTAAACCTTCTTTGGTTTGAGGAGCTTGAAATCACTGTTTTTGTGGAATCTGAGGAAGAATATTTGGTAACGATACGTAGAATATGGAGAAAGAAATATTTTCAGGTAAAACCCAGAAGGAAGCTTTCTTTGAAACTGTTCTGTGTCGTCTTAATTCTGCTCCCTCAGTTATTTCTCCCTTTTCATTCAGCAGTTTTCTAACCCTGTGTATGTTTAGCGTGTGATGGGATATTCGGGATCACTTTGTGGCTTATGGTGAAAAAGGAAATATGTTCAGACTGAAACTGAGAGGAAGCATTCCGAGGAGCTGCTTTGTGACTTTTGCATTCCACTCACATTGTTACACCTTTCTGCTCATACAGCATTGGGGATACCCTTTGGAGAAACAGGTACCAAGTTATATTCAGGAGCATGTTGATGACGATGGTGAAAAGGGACAGAGCGTCAACAAAAACTGGAAGGAAGCTTTCTAGGAAACTACACTGTGATATGTGTAATGAACTCACATAGATAAAGCTTTCTTTACATTACACAGCTTGGAACTGTCATGGTCGGATCCACTAACTAACATTTGGGAGCACAATCAGGACTACGGTGAAAAGGGAAATACATTCAGATAAAAACTGGAAAGAAGCTTTCTGTGAATCTGCTTTTTGCTATGTTTATTCATCTCACATAGAGGAAGCTTTCTTTACATTACAGAGCTTGAAAACTCCCTTGTGGATGGATCCGTGAAGGGATATTTGGGATCACATTCGGGCCTATGGTGAAAGAGGAAAAATGGTCAGATGAAAAATGGAGAGAAACTTTCTGAAAACTGCTTGGTGATGTGAGCATTCCACTCAGGGAGTTATAACCTTCATCTCATAGAGCACAGTTTGAACACTGTTCCTGTAAAATCAAAAGAGTGATATTCGGAGCACATTGAAGACTGTGGCATAAAGTGTAATGTTGTCCAATAAAAAACAGAAGGAAGCACTCGAAGAAACTGCTCTGTGACATGTCCATTCTGTTCAGATGGTTAAAGCTGACACTACATTTCCCACTTTTAAAGTCAGTCTTTGAGGGTTCTGCAAAGGGATAGTAATTGGCAAATGGAGGCCTGAGTTAAGCAAGAAAATGTCTTCCATCGAAAATTGGAGAGAAGCTTTCTGCGCAACTATTTTGTGATGTTTGTATTCATCTCATAGAGTTAAATCATTCTCTGGATTGAGCAGTTTGAAATCACTGTTTCTCTGGAATCTGAGAAAGGACATTTGGAAACGCTCTTTTGAATATCCTGAAAGAGAAATAACCACAGAGAGAAAAGAGAAGGAAGCTTTCTGTGAAACTGCTCTCTGTCACGTGAATTCCGCTCACACAGTTAAGATTCTCTTTTCATTGAGCAGTATCATAACACTGTTTTTGTTTAGTCTGAGAAGGGATATTCAGGAGCACTTTGAGACTCGTGGTGAGAAAGGAATCGCCTTCAGATAGAAACTGGAGAGAAGCGTTCTGAGGAGCTGCTTTTTGACGTGTGCATTCCACTCAAAGAAATATACCTTTCTTCTCCAAAAGGATTCCAGAATCCCTTTTGGAGAAAAAGCTACCAAGAGACATTTGGGAGTATAGGGATGGCTCTGGTGAATAAGGAAATATCCTCAGACAAAAACTCATGGAGTTAACCCATTCTCTGGATTGGGCAGCTTTAAATCACTGTTTGTGTGGCATCTGAGGAAGGACATTTGGGAACGATCCTTAAAATACCAAAAAGGAAATATCCTCAGTTAAAATCCAGAAGGAAGCTTTCTGTGAAACTACTCTGTGTCGTCTTAATTCCTCTCACTCAGTTAAGCTTCTTGTTTCATTGATCAGTTTTCTCATCCTGTGAATGTTTAGCATGTGATGGGATATTCGGGAGCATTTTGAGGCTTACGGTGAAAAAGGAAATATGTTCAGACCGAAACTGAAGAGAAGCTTTCCAAGGAACCGCTTTATGACTTGTGAATTCCACTCACAGTGTTATACCTGTCTTCTTATACAGCATCGGGAAACCGTTTTTTAGAGACAGGTACCAAGTGATATTCTGGAGCATGTTGATGCTGATGGTGAAAAGGGAAATAGCCTCAGAAAAAACCTGGAAAGAAACTTTCTAGGAAACTATTCTGTGATATGTGTAATCACCTCACACAGATTAAGTTTTCTTTACATTACACAGCTTGGAAACTGTCATGGACGGATCCACGAAGGGACCTTCAGGAGCACATTCAGGACTACTGTGAAAAAGGAAATATCTTCAGATAAACACTCAAAAGAAGCTTTCTCTGAATCTGAATTTTCCTATATTCATTCAACTCACATATTGGAAGCTTTTTTTACGTTATGTGGTTTGGAAGTCCCTCGTGGATGGATCCATGAAGGAATAGTAGGGATCACATTTGGGCCTATGGTGAAACTGCATTGTGACCTGTGAATACACCACACAGAGTTACAGTTTCCTTTTCATTGATTCGTTTGCTAACACTCTTTTCTTGAAATCTGCATTAGGATATTTCTAAGCAAATGAAGCAGATGGAGACAAAGGAAATTTCCTCAAATAAAAACTAGAAAGTAGCTTTCTGAGAAACTTCTTTCTGACATGTGAATTCATCTCACTGAGTTACAACTTTATTTTCACGAAGCAGTTTGCTAACACTGTTGTCGTGGAATCTGCAAAGTGATATTTGGGAACACATTGAGGTCCATGGTCAAAACGGAAGTATTCTCAGATAAAAAGTAGAAAAAATCTCTCTGAGAAATTGTTTTCTGATGTGTGAGTTAATCACAAAAAGATTCACCATTCCCTTTTTGCTGCAGTTTGCTAACGCTGTTGTCGTGGAATCTGCAAAGTGATATTTGGGAGCTCATTGAGGGCTATGGTGAAAAAGGAAATTTCCTCTGATAAAAACTGGAATGAAATGTTCTGAGAAACTGCATTGTGACATGTGGATGCAACTCACAGAGTTACACTTTCCTTTTCACTGATCCCTTTGCTGTCTTGAAATCTGCATTGGGATAATTCTAAGCACAGTGAAGCTGATGGTTGCAAAGGAAATTTACTCAAATAAAAACTAGAAAGTAGCTTTCTGAGAAACTTCTTTGTGACATGTGTATTCATCTCACCGAGTTACAACTTTGTCTTCACGAAGGCGTTTGCTAACACTATTGTGGTGGAATCTGTAAAGTGATATTTGGGAGCACACTGAGGCCCATGGTGAAAACGGAAATAGCCTCAGGTGAAAACTAGAAAGAAGTTTCCTGAGAAATTGCCTTCTGATATGTGAATTCATCACAAAGAGATTCACCTTTCTCTTCTTGTAGCTGTGTGCTAACACTGTTTTCGTGGATTCTGTAAACTGATATTTGGGACCTCATTGAGAGATATCGTGAAAAAGGAAATATCCTCAGAGAAAACCGGAATGAAGCTTTCTGAGAAACTGCTTTGTGATGTGTGAATTCATTTCAAATTGTTACACCATTGTTTCATGGTGGAGTCTGCTTGCACTGACTTTGTGGAAGCTCAGAAGTGATGTCTTGGATATCGTTGAATCCCATGGTGAATAATGAAATATCTTCAGAAAAATCTGCAGCGAAGCCTTCCCAGAAACTTCTCTGTTGTGGGTGAATTCAGCTCACAGTGTTAGATGATTGCTTTCATTCAGAAGCTTGCTAACAGAGTTTTTGCAGAAACTGCAACAAGACACACAGTGTCGCTCCGAGACCACAAATAACCTCAGCTCAAAGAAGAAAGAAGCTTTCAGAGAAACTGGTCTGTGATGTGTGAATTCAACTCACTGAGTTACTCCTGTGTTTCCTGGAGCCATTGGCTAGACCTGTTTTTGTGGAATCAGATAAAAGATATTTTGGATCACTTTGAAAACTATAGAGCCAAAGGAAATATCCTCCATTAAAAATGAGAAAGAAGCTTTCAGAGAAACTTCAATGTGATCTGTGAATTCACCTCACAGAGTTACACCTTTCTCCTCATGAAGCCATTCGTTGAGACTGTTCTCGTGGAATTTGCAAGAAGATATTTTGGAGCACAGTGAGGGCTGTGTTGAAAAAGGAAATCTCCTCAGATAAAAACTGGAAGGAAGCGTTCTGAGAAACTGCATTGTGACCTGTGAATACAACTCACAGAGTTACACTTGCCTTTTCATTATTCCGTTTGCTAACACTCGTTTCTTGAAATCTGCATTGGGATATTTCTTCCCGCAATGAAGCTGACGGAGAAAAGGAAATATCCTCAAATAAAAACCAGTATGTAGCTTTCTGAGAAACTTCTTTGTGACATGTGAATTCATTTCACCGAGTTACAACTTTGTCTTCATGAAGCAGTTTGCTAACACTGTTTTCGTGGAATCTGCAAAGTGATATTTGGGATTGTATGGAGGCCCAGGGTGAAAACGGAAATATCCTCAGATAAAATCTAGAGAGACTCTTTCCGATAAATTGCTTTGTGATTTGTGAATTCATCACAAAGACATTGACATTTCCCTTCTTGTAGCAGTTTGCTAACAGTATTTTCGTGGAATATGCAAAGTGATATTTGGGAGCGCATTGAGGCCTATGGTGAAAAAGGAAATATCCTCAAATAATAATTAGAAAAAGCTTTCTCAGAAGTTGCTTTCTGCTGTGTGAACACGTAACACAGAGATTCACTTTTCCCTTCTTGCAGCAGTTTCCTAACACTGTTCTTGTGGATCCTGTGAACTGATATTTGGGAGCTCACGGAGGGCTGTGGTGAAAAAGGAAATATCCTCAGATAAAAACTGGAAAGAAGCGTTCTGAGAAACTGCATCACAACATGTGGATGCAACTCACAGTTTACACTTTCCTTTTCATTCATACCTTTGATAAGACTCTTGTCCTGAAATCTGCATTGGTATATTTCTTAGCGAAAAGAAGCTGACGGTGACAAAGGAGATATCCTCAGATAAAAACTAGAAAGTAGCTTTCTGAGAAACTTCTTTGTGACATGTGAATTCATCGCACTGAATTACAACTTTGTCTTCACGAAGCAGTTTGCTAACACTGTTGTTGTGGAATCTGCAAAGTGATATTTGTGAGCTCATTGAGGGCTATGGGGAAAAAGGATATATCCTCAGATTAAAACTGGAAAGAAGCGTTCTGTGAAACTGCATTATGATGTGTGAATGCAACTCACAAGAGTTACACTTTTCTCTTCAGAGATCAGTTCGCTAACACAGTTTTCTTGAAATCTGCAATTGGATACTTCTGAGCCCAATGAGGCTTACTGTGACAAAGAAATATCCTCAGACAAAAACTACAAGGAAGCTCTCTTAGAAACTTCTTTGTGATGTGTCAATTCATCTCACAGAGTTAAACTTACGTTTCATGGAGCAGTCGATCAACACTGTCTTTGAGGAACCTGAAAAGTGCTACTTTGGATCGCATTGAGGCCTACACTGTTACAGGAAATATCCTTAATAAAAAACGTGAAAGAATTTTTGTTACAAACTTGTTTGTGCTGTGTGAATTCATCTCAGAGAGTAATAACTTAGACATCATGAAGCAGTTTGCTAACAGTGTTTTCGTGGAATTTGCAAAGTGATATTTTGAAGCGCATTGAGGCCTACGGTGAAAACGGAAATATCCTCAGATAAAATTGAGAAAGAAACTTTCTCAGAAGTTGCTTTCTGACGTGTGAATTCATAACACAGAGATTCACTATTCTGTTCTTGCAGCAGGTTCCTAACACTGTTGTCGTGGATTCTGCCAAGAGATATTTGGGAGCCCAGTGAGGGTTATAGGGAAGCAGGTTGCTAACGCTGTTGTCGTGGAATCTGCAAAGTGATATTTGGGAGATAATTGAGGGCTACGGTGAAAAAGGAAATATACTCTGAGAAAAACCGGAATGAAGCTTTCTGAGAAACTGCTTTGTGATGTATGAATTCATTTCAAAGTGTTATACCACTGTTTCACAGAGGAGTCTGCTAGCACTGACTTTGTGAAGCTCAGAAGTGATGTCTTGGATATCGTTGAATCCCATGGTGAATAATGAAATATCTTCAGATAAATCTGCAGAGAAGCCTTCTCAGAAACTTCTTTGTTGTGGGTGAATACAGCTCACAGGGTTAGATGTCACTTTTCATTCAGGAGCTTGCTAACAGTGTTTTTGCAGAAACTGCCATAGGACACACGGTGGCGCTCTGAGACGACAAATAACCTTAGCTAAAACAAGAAAGAAGCTTTCTGAGAAACTGCTCTGTGATGTGTGAATTCAACTCACTCAGTTACTCCTGTATTTCGTGGAGCCGTTGGCTAGCTCTGTTTTTGTGAAATCTGAGAACTGATATTTCGGATCCCTTTGAAGACTACAGGGCCAAAGGAAATATCCTCCGTTAAAAATGAGAAAGAAGCTTTCAGAGAAACTTCAATGTGATCTGTGAATTCACCTCACAGAGTTACACCTTTCTCCTCATGAAGCCATTCGTTGAGACTGTTCTCGTGGAATTTGCAAGAAGATATTTTGGAGCACAGCGAGGGCTGTGTTGAAAAAGGAAATCTCCTCAGATAAAAACTGGAAGGAAGCGTTCTGAGAAACTGCATTGTGACCTGTGAATAAAACTCATAGAGTGACACTTTCCTTTCAATTGATCTGTTTGCTAACAATCTTTTCTTGAAATCTGCATTGGGGTTTTTCTCAGCTCAGTGAAGCTGATGGTGACAAAGTAAATATCCTCAGATTAAAAACTAGAAAGTCACTTTCTGAGAAACTTCTTTGTGACATTTGAATTCATCTCACTGATTTACAACTTTGTCTTCACGAAGCAGTTTGCTAACACTGTTGTCATGGAATCTTCAAAGTGATGTTTGGGAGCTCCTTGAGGGCTATGGTGAAAAAGGAAATATACTCAGATAAAAACTGGAAAGAAGCCTTCTGAGAAACTGCATTATGATGTGGGAATGCAACTCACAGAGTTACACTTTTCTCTTCAGAGATCAGTTTGCTAACACAGTTTTCTTGAAATCTGCAACTGAATACTCTGAACGCAATGAGGCTTATGGTGACAAAGGAAATATTCTCAGACAAAAACTACAAAGAAGCTTTCTTAGGAACTTCTTTGTGATGTGTCAATTCATCTCATAGGGTTACACTTACATTTCATGGAGCAGTCGATTAACACTGTCTTTGAGGAACCTGGGAAGTGTTACCTTGGATCGCATTGAGGCCTATGCTGTTACAGGAAATATCCTCAATTAAAAACGTGAAAGAAGCTTTGTGACAAACTTCTTTATGATATGTTAATTTATCTCATAGAGTAACAATTTACTTTTAATGAAACAGTTTCCTAACAGTGTTTTCATGGAATCTGCGAAGTGATAGTTGGGAGAGCATTGAGGCCTAAGATAAAAACGGAAATATCCTAGGTAATAACTAGAAAGAAATTTTCTCAGAAGTTGCTTTCTGATGTGTGAATTCATAACACAGAGTTTCACTTTTCCCTTCTTGCATCAAGTTTCTAACACTGTTATCGTGGATTCTGCTAAGTGATATTTGGGAGCTCATTGAGGGCTATGGTGAAAAAGGAAATATCCTCAGATAAAAACTGGAAAGAAGCGTTCTGAGAAACTGCCTTGTGACATGTGGATGCAACTCACAGAGTTACACTTTCATTTTCATTATCTGTTGCTAAGACTCCTTTCTTGCAATCTGCATTGGGATATCTGTTAGCACAATGATGCTGACGTTGAGAAAGTAAATATCCTCAGAGAAAAACCAGAAAGTAGCTTTCATCATTTAAATCATGTATAACTCCCCAATGCAATCCCTCCCCCCTCCCCCCTCCCCATGATAGGCCCCAGTGTGTGATGTTCCCCTTCCCGAGTCCAAGTGATCTCATTGTTCAGTTCCCACCTATCAGTGAGAACATGTGGTGTTTGGTTTTCTCTTCTTGTGATAGTTTGCTAAGAATGATGGTTTCCAGCTGCATCCATGTCCCTACAAAGGACGCAAACTCATCGTTTTTTATGGCTGCATAGTATTCCATGGTGTATATGTGCCACATTTTCTTAATCCAGTCTGTCACAGATGGACATTTGGGTTGATTCCAAGTCTTTGCTATTGTGAATAGTGCCGCAATAAACATACGTGTGCATGTCTCTTTGTAGTAGAAATAATACCACACATCTACAGCCATCTGATCTTTGTCAAACCTGAGAGAAACACGAAATGGGGAAAGGATTCCCTATTTAATAAATGGTGCTGGGAAAACTGGCTAGCCATAAGTAGAAAGCTGAAACTGGATCCTTTCCTTACCCCTTATACGAAGATTAATTCAAGATGGATTAGAGACTTAAATGTTAGACCTAATACCATAAAAAGCCTAGAAGAAAATCTAGGTAGTACCATTCAGGACATAGGCATGGGCAAGGACTACATGTCTAAAACACCAAAAGCAATGGCAGCAAAAGCCAAAATTGACAAATGGGATCTAATTAAACTAAAGAGCTTCTGCACAGCAAAAGAAACTACCATCAGAGTGAACAGGCAACCTACAGAATGGGAGAAAATTTTTGCAATCTACTCATCAGACAAAGGGCTAATATCCAGAATCTACAAAGAACTCAAACAAATATACAAGAAAAAAGCAAACAACCCCTTCAAAAAGTGGGGAAAGGATATGAACAGACATTTCTCAAAAGAAGACATTCATACAGCCAACAGACACATGAAAAAATGCTCATCATCACTGGCCATCAGAGAAATGCAAATCAAAACCGCAATGAGATACCATCTCACACCAGTTAGAATGGCAATCATTAAAAAATCAGGAAACAACAGGTGTTGGAGAGGATGTGGAGAAATAGGAACACTTTTACACTGTTGGTGGATTGTAAACTAGTTCAACCATTATGGAAAACAGTATGGCAATTCCTCAAGGATCTAGAACTAGATGTACCGTATGACTCAGCCATCCCACTACTGGGTATATACCCAAAGGATTATAAATTATTCTACACTTTCCTTTTCATTGATCCGTTGCTAAGACTCTTTTCTTGAAATCTGTATTGGGATATCTCTTAGCAAAATGAAGCTGACAGTGTCAAAGGAAATATCCTCAAAGAAAAATTAGAAAGTAGCTTTCTGAGAAACTTCTTTGTGATATGTGAATTCGTCTCACAGAGTTACAACTTTGTCTTCATGAAGCAGTTTGCTAACGCTGTTGTCATGGAATCTGCAAAGTGATATTTGGGAGCTCATTGAGGGCTATGGTGAATAAGGAAATATCCTCTGAGAAAACCAGAATGAAGCTTTCTGAGAAACTGCTATGTGATGTATGAATTCATTTCAAAGTGTTACTCCACTGTTTCATGGAGGAGTCTGCTTGCACTGACTGTGTGGAAGCTCAGAAGTGATGTCTTCGATATCGTTGAATCCCATGCTGAATAATGAAATATCTTCAGACAAATCTGCAGAGAAGCCTTCTCAGAAACTTCTCTGTTTTGGGTGAATTCAGTTCAGAGGTTTAGATGATTGTTTTCATTCATCTAATGAAATGAAGCTAACAGACATTTCTCAAAAGAAGACATTCATACAGCCAACAGACACATGAAAAAATGCTCATCATCACTGGCCATCAGAGAAATGCAAATCAAACCCGCAATGAGATACCATCTCACACCAGTTAGAATGGCAATCATTAAAAAATCGGGAAACAACAGGTGTTGGAGATTGCTAACAGTGTTTTCACAGAAACTGCACTAAGACACATGGTGGCGCTTGAGACAACAAATAACCTCATCTCAAAGAAGAAAGCAGCTTTCTGAGAAACTGCTCTGTGATGTGTGAATTCAACTCACTGAGTTACTCCTGTGTTTTGTGGAGCCGTTGGCTAGCCCTGTTTTTGTGGAATCTGAGAACTGGTCTTTCAGATCCCTTTGAAGGTTATAGGGCCAAATTAAATATCCTCCATTAAAAATGAGAAGGAAGCTTTTTGGGAAACTTCAATGTGTTCTGCGAATTCATCTCACAGAGTTACACCTTTCTCCTCATGAAGCCGTTCATTGAGACTGTTCTCGTGGAATTTGCTAAGTGATATTTCGGAACCCCGATAGTGTTATGGTGGAAAAGAAAATCACCTCAGATTACAATTGGAATGAAGCATTCTGAGAAACTGCATTGAGATTTGTGAATACAACTCACAGAGTTATGAAGGGGTGGCCTGCCCCTCCACACCTGTGGGTGCTTCTCGCTAGGTGGAAACGAGAGACTTGAGAAAAGAAATAAAGACACAGAGACAAAGTATAGAGAAAGAAAAGCGGGACCCCAGGGGACCAGTGCTGTGCTTTCAGAGGACCCACACTGGCACTGGTCTCTGAGTTCCCTCAGTATTTAATGCCAAAAAGATAAGGGAGTAAATTAGTAGTAAGGCATACAGATACACGGAGCTGTTGCATTTTCCCAGGATCGGGCAGGAGACAGATGTTTTTCTTTTACTGAGATTTAAAGGAATGGTACTGACCTTCAACCACAAGCAGGCTTTAAACATTTGCCTAACAAAGCACATTCCTTACAGCCCCAAATCCTTTCAACTTTAATTAGCACAGCAATGTTTCTAGCAAGGACAAGATTGGGGGTAGAGTCACAGATTAACAGCATCTCAAATATAGAGCCGAATGGAGTCTCTTAAACTTACTTCTATCTATAATAACACAGCAACAGGCTAACCTATCCTTTCCCTACATTTCCCCCTTTTCTTTTCAACACAATCACCATTATCATCATGACACCGAGATTACATACTTCACAAAATAATAGAATATTACAGAACAAGTGGAGGCAGGATGAGATCACAGGATGGTGTTAACATTAAAATTAAAGTTGCTAATGAAATTTTAGGGCACGCATAGTCATTGATATCATTTTTTCAGGAAATAGGGTTTGAGAGTAGACAACCTGACTGACCAAAATTTATTAGGTGGGAATTTTTTTCCTCCCAATAAGCCTGAGAGCACTACAGGAGGCTGGGGCTTATTTCATCCCTTCGGCTTCAACTGTAAAAGGCGGCACGCCTCCAAGGGGGTCGTTTATAGGCCTACCCTTAGAGCGCATTCTCCTTCTCAGGGATATTCCTTGCTGAGAAAAAGAATTCAGCGATATCTCTCCTATTTGTGTGCAAAAGGTGAAAAGATATGGCTCTGTTCCGTCCGGCTCACCGGCGGCCAATTCAAGGTTACCTCCCTTGTTTCCTGAACACTGCTGTTATCTCGTTCTTTTTTCAAGATGCCCAGTTTTCATACTGTTTAAACACACATGCTCTACAAACAATTTGTGCAGTTAAGGCAATTATTATAGGGTCCTGAGGTGACATATATCTTCCTGATCTTACAAAGAAAATAATGGGATTAAGACATTAAAGACAGACATAAGAAATTACAAAAGTATAAATTTTGAAGAACTAATAAAATGTCCATGAAATCTTTATATTTTATGTTTTTTTTTGTTGTGGCTCCAGCCAGTCCCTCTGTTCAAGGTCCCTGACTTTTCGCAACATTTTTTTTTCTCCTTTCCTCTATACAAATGTGCCATGGTGATGAAGGCTTGTTCGTTCTCTCGATTTTGGCACAGGATTCTTCGACTGGTCTAGCACACTAAAAACAAACCGATTAAACAGAGACACATAATTCCAAAATTTACTACAGTAGAGTTTCCAATAGACTTAATCGAAGTCGTGGGGTTTAATCCATAAAGATTTTTTGCCACTTGATCTAACGCCTCAGCTCCAGGCACAATATTTAAGTGACTTTGAGAGGCTTCAAAAATTTGTTCTTTTAATTTAGAAATGTCTAAAGTGAGATTATCTTCTCTTCCCTGTAAATGGCGTCTAACCATGTCCCAGTGATGTTTAGACTCGTTATAAACTTGGGGTGTAATACAAAAATCTGAAGTATTCCAGTCACACTGTAACTGGAAACGATGTTCTAAGCTCATGAGCCTATCTCCCATCCAAATGACAGTTTGTTTAGGATCATTAATTTGATTTGCCAATTTTTGATCGATACCAGATTGTGAATTCCACAACCTTGTGGTAAGTAAATATACTGATGGGATTGAGAGTAGGCACTTCTACCAACTAATTTTGGATAGCAGGCATTAAACATCCTGGTGCTTTCCCTAGACATATAGGAGGATAACAATACCCAGTGGAAATATTTATCATCATTCCTTCTTCCTCCGGTTTGGCAGGGCAACGATCATCTGTGGGACCAGGTACCCACACACTATTATTAACATATACTTCAATAGGATTATCCATCCATGTCACTGCCCGAATTAAGGGCGGGAAAGGCACATAGGCCCAGTAGGTATAATTAGCTGCAGCTGCTCCTGCAGGCATGGGGAGACTTACCACCGTTGATACAACCATTAAAGCTGCAAGCAGCATTTTTTCTGAGGTTTGTGTCACCTTTGTGCTAGCTAGGCTTTTTCTAGCTAACAGTGTCAGCTTCTTTAACTGTGCCCAGGTTGGCAGCTCCTCCTTCTTGGTGCGTGGTGACTTCATCTGTTCTTCTGATATCACCACTTGATTCATCCTGTGAGTCAATGGTGCTTGATTGCGGTGTTTCCGTCTCCGTGGAGGCGCTTTTCTTTGCATCTCCGATGGGTTCATTGTAGAACTTCAAATGTCTAGTGGGTATCCAAATAGGAAGCTGATTTTCTCCTGGTGAAACACAAGCAAAGCCTCTTCCCCAGGTTATCACCTTCCCTATTTCCCATGACTTATTTTTGTTGTCTTTCCACCAAATCAGTTTTCCTTCATGTGGGCTGTTCTTTTTACCAGTAAGATGTTGTTCTGCAGAAGTAGTAGTTTGATTTCTATAAATGTTTAAAAAAATTAAAGTATAGAGTGCTAGATTAAGCTGCATCTGAGGAGAGGCACACTCCTTACTGTCTCCCCCTTCTTTTTGTTTGACTAATTGAGTTTTGAGTGTTCTATTAGTTCTTTCTACTATGGCCTGTCCTTGGGAATTATAAGGAATTCCTGTTGTATGTGTAATATTCCACTGATTTAAGAATTTTTGGAAAGCTTTACTACAATAACCTGGTCCATTGTCAGTTTTAATTTTTTCTGGGACTCCCATCACAGCAAAACAAGATAATAAATGTTTTTTAACATGGGAAGTACTTTCTCCTGTTTGGCATGTTGCCCATATGAAATGTGAATAAGTATCAACTGTTACATGAACATATGATAATTTTCCAAATGAAGGTACATGGGTAACATCCATTTGCCATAATGCATTGGGACACAGACCTCTGGGATTAATTCCTGCCTCTTGAGTGGGCAGGTGTAGTACTTGGCACTGGGTACAATGTTGTACAATATTTTTTGCCTGTTTCCATGTGACATCAAATTTGTTTTTTAACCCAGCTGCGTTTACATGAGTCAAAGCATGAAGTTCTTGTGTTTTATGAATGCAGAGGATACCAGTAAGTCAGCTTGTTTATTTATTTCAGTTAAAGGTCCTGGTAAATTAGTGTGTGCTCGAATATGAGTAATATAAAATGGGAAATTCCTCTTTCTTATAGTTTGTTGTAACAAAGTGAATAGCTGGTTTAACGGATCATCTATGCTATATTTAATTAGAGCTGTCTCAACATCCCTTGTAGCCTGTACTACATATGCAGAATCTGATATAATATTAACAGGTTGATTAAAATCTTCTAACACTGTAATGACTGCAACCAACTCTGCCCTTTGAGCTGATTGATATTGAGTTTTGATTACTCGTTCTTTTGGCCCTGTGTAAGCTGCTTTTCCATTGCTCGAACCATCAGTAAATACTGTCAGAGCATTTTCTAAAGGTTTATGTCTGGTAATTTTAGGTAAAATCCAAGTAGTCAATTTTAAAAACTGGAAGATTTTTGTTTTTGGGTAATGATTATCAATAATTCCCACAAAATCAGCAAGGCCAATTTGCCATGCACCAGAATCGATAAAGGCTTGTTTAACTTGTTCCTTGGTTAAAGGAACAACTATTTTGTCTGGGTCATTACCACACAACTTTATTATTCGTAATCTTGTTTGACCAATTAATGTAGCTATTTGATCCAGGTACAATGTAAAAGTTTTAATTGTACTGTGTGGAAGGAATGACCACTCCACAAGATCAGTATTTTGAACAATGATGCCTGTTGGAGAATGTGCAGTGGCAAAAATCAAAAGTTGGAGTGGGGCCAAAGAATCTATTCTATTTATTTGCGCTGACTGAATTTTTTTTTCCACTAATTTAATTTCTTTTGTTGCCTCTGGGGTTAATATTCTTCTACTATTTAAGTTTGGGTCTCCTCTTAGGATTGAGAACAAATTTGACATGGCATAAGTAGGAATGCCTAGAGTTGGCCGAATCCAATTAATATTGCCTAAAAATTTTTGAAAGTCATTTAATGTTTTTAATGTATCTTTTCTTATTTCTATTTTTTTGTGGCTTAATTTTTCTATTTTCTATTTGCATCCCTAAATAATGAAAGGGAGCAGAGGTTTGGATCTTATCAAATGCTATTGTTAGTCCTGCATTGGCAAACTCTGCTTGCAGAAATGTGTAACAGTCAATTAATTTGTCTCTTGTTTCTGCAGCACATAAAATGTCATCAATATAGTGAATGATATAACAATCTGAAAATTTGTCTCTAACTGGTTGAAGGACTTGACCTACGAAAGTTTGACAAATAGTTGGACTATTAAGCATTCCCTGTGGTAAAACTTTCCACTGAAACCTGGTGGCTGGTTCTTTATTATTTATGGCTGGTATAGTAAAGGCAAATTTTTCACAATCTTGTTCTGCCAGAGGAATAGTAAAAAAGCAATCCTTCAGATCAATTATAATTAAAGGCCAGTCTTTTGGGATCATGGCCGGGGAGGGCAATCCAGGTTGGAGAGGCCCCATGGGTTGAATTACAGCGTTTACGGCTCTTAAGTCCATTAACATACGCCATTTGCCTGATTTTTTCTGAATTACAAATACAGGAAAATTCTAGGGTGAGAATGAAGGCTCAATGTGTCCCTTTTCTAATTGTTCCTTTGTTAATAAGTGTAAAGCCTCCAGTTTTTGCTTTGGTAGCGGCCACTGATTTACCCATACCGGTTTTTCTGTTTTCCAAGTTAATGGAATGGGTTTAGGAGGCTCTACAGTGGCCGCCCCTAAAAAGGATCCCTTTTCCTTTTCTTTCTTGATTTTTCTTAGTCTCAATTGGGACTTTAATGCCATTTTCATTTTTTTCTAATCCCTTTCTTGGTATATATCCCATTTTAGTCATGATTTTTTGACTTGTGGGGCTGTACAATGGAGCAGGCATAATAATTTTTGCACCCCATTGTTGTAACAAATTTCGACCCCATAGATTAACAGGAATTGAAGTAATCATTGGCTGAACAGTACTTTCTTGATTATCTGGCCCTAAACAATGTAAAATCATTGTACTTTCATACACTTCTGAAGCCATGCCTACGCCGACAAGTCTTGTAACAGCCTTTTGTTTAGGCCAATTTTTTGGCCACTGATTTAAAGCAATGACAGAGATATCTGCTCCTGTGTCTACCAACCCTTCAAACCGTTTTCCTTGAATAATGGCCTTACATGCAGGTCTGCTCTCAGAGACCAGACTTGCCCAATATGTAGCCTTTCCTGCTGGATCAGTGCTTCCGAACCCTCCTGTTCTTTTTATTTCACTGTTTCCAATTTTAATATAAGGTAGGAGTAATAATTGAGCAATCCTGTCTCCTGGACTGGCACTCCAAGGAATTGAGGAACTAATAACCAATTGAATTTCGCCTTCATAGTCTGAATCAACCACACCAGTATGAATTTGAACTCCTTTTAGATTTAAACTTGATCTTCCTAAGATTAGTCCTACAGTCCCCTCAGGCAATGGGCCGTATACCCCTGTGGGGAATTTTTGTGGAGGCTCCCCTGGAAGCAGAGAGACTGCTTGTAAAGCACATAGATCTACTGCTGCACTGCCACTTGTGGCGGGGGATAATTGCTGTATTGTGATAACTGGCTTATTTCCTGAGACACTTGCGATAGTGGGGGTTGTTGTTCCTGAAAATCCTGAGGAACAAAGGGTTGAATTTGGAATGCCCCAGTTTGTTGTGGGGCCTGAGGCTGGCCCCTCCTCTCGTTTCCCAACAGTGGTTGCCCATTTTTATCAAATTTAGAACGACATTGATTATCCCAATGTTTTCCTCTTTTACATCTTGGACATAGGCCAGGTGGCCCTTTATCTGTTGTAGTAGTAACTTGAGTAGTTACATTTGGTTTATTTGTGACTGGGCAATTCTTTTTTAGATGACCAATTTGACCACAATTATAACATTTTCCCCCAAATGTTTTCACTTGTCCTCTTAAAGCAACTCCTGTGATTGCCTGAGCCATAAGCATAGCTTTATGCATAGCTCCTCCAATTCCATCGCAGGCTTTAACGTACTCTGAGATTACATCTGATCCTGCGGGAACATTTCCTTTTAACGGCTTAATGGCTGATTGACAATCCGGATTGGCGTTTTCATATGCCATCAAGGGGCATTCTCATCGGTAATTGACTTTTGAGCAGCATCTTGAAGTCTTGCTACGAAATCTGGGTAGGGCTCTTTACAGCCTTGTCTTACTGTATTAAAGGAAGGGCAGGCGGTTCCTGGGTCTTGGATTTTTTCCCAGGCCCTGAGGCAGAAAGCCCTGATTTGCTCAATGGCCTCATTTGGCATTATTGCTTGTTGGTCAACAGTGCTCCAATTTTGACCTATTCCTAATAGTTGATCTGCATCTATGTTAATTGGAGGATTGGCAGTCCTATTTCTTCGGACCTGCACTTGTGCCCCATTAATCCACCAAGTCTTAAATTGTAAAAATTGAGAGGGTGAGAGTGAGGATTTTGCCAGAATCTCCCAATCATAAGGAATGAGTCTATGTCCATGAGCAATGGAATCTAATAATGTTCTCATGTAAGAAGAGTTAGGTCCATACTGTTTTACTCCTTCTTTCATTTCTTTTAGCATTTTTATAGAAAAGGACTGATATCTGGCTTCAGCCACGGGAGGCTCTCCCTCTTGGGCCCCTACTCTAGGTGGTCTTGCTTCTAATATTACTGGGAATTGCCACGCCTCAATATCTCCCTGTTTTCTTGCCTCATCAATAATTTTATGTATTGCACTACCCTGTGTACTGGGCGGTGCTGTAGGATTAAGTCTCATGGTGGGCGGCTGAGGATATGGCGCCCTACCCTGTGGCACTGGAAATGTTCCTGGCTGTCCACACAGATTTTCTGGGGGCTGCCAATACTGCAGTTCAGCTGGCGGCCCGTATTGATAGGCTACTGGCTGCTGGATCTTACTTTCTACGTGCTGATATTGTGGATACTGTACTTGCATTGGCATTGCCATGACAGAGACTCTATCTTTCTCTATTTGATCTTCTTTTGGAGTTTGTACTTGTTTAACCTGCATTTGAGGTTCTAAGGTTGCAGGCATCTGAGCTGCTGTAAGAGGTGTTGGCCATCGTGGTTTAGACTCTGATGGCTCTGCTAATTCTGGATCTTTTTCCTCTAATTTTAACGTTTCAGGATATATTACCTCCTGTAATTCATTGTTGTCAAAATTTTGCGTTGACCGAGCCATTACCAGCTCTGCTACACATTCACAGTGTGAACTTTTTTTTCCTTTCTGGGATTCTATCCCTGCCTCTTTTTCACAATCTACTGCACAGCTTTTAGGGACATCAGAAACTGGAACGCTATCTTCTTCTGTTTGCAATGGTTCTAAAGCTACTTTTACAATGACCCAATCATTCCATACTGTAAGTGGGATGATTTTACCTTCCCTACTTGCTTGTTTTAATTCTTTGCCAATTTTTTCCCAATCTTTTAGATCTAAAGTTCCCTGTTCTGGAAACCATGAACAAAACTGTTCTATTGTTTGAAAGAGCGTATTTAGATTTTTGGTAGACACTTTAACTCCCCCTCTTTTTAAGAGAATTTTTATAAAGCTACGATAAGAGGCATATTTACTTTTAGTTTGCCCCATTGTTACCCTAGGTTCTTCCGAGCACACAAGCTTACCGCAAGGCTGACTGTAGAGTACTCGGGAGTCTCTCGTCGACTTGTCCTCAATGACCACGCTCCAGCGTACCTTCACCTTAGCAAAAAGCTCCCACGTTGGACGCCAGATGAAGGGGTGACCTGCCCCTCCACACCTGTGGGTGCTTCTCGCTAGGTGGAAACGAGAGACTTGAGAAAAGAAATAAAGACACAGAGACAAAGTATAGAGAAAGAAAAGCGGGACCCCAGGGGACCAGTGCTGTGCTTTCAGAGGACCCACACTGGCACTGGTCTCTGAGTTCCCTCAGTATTTATTGCCAAAAGGATAAGGGAGTAAATTAGCAGTAAGGCATACAGATACACGGAGCTGTTGCATTTTCCCAGGATCGGGCAGGAGACAGATGTTTTTCTTTTACTGAGATTTAAAGGAATGGTACTGACCTTCAACCACAAGCAGGCTTTAAACATTTGCCTAACAAAGCACATTCCTTACAGCCCCAAATCCTTTCAACTTTAATTAGCACAGCAATGTTTCTAGCAAGGACAAGATTGGGAGTAGAGTCACAGATTAACAGCATCTCAAATATAGAGCCGAATGGAGTCTCTTAAACTTACTTCTATCTATAATAACACAGCAACAGGCTAACCTATCCATTCCCTACAGGGTTACACTTTCCTTATCATTGATCCGTTTGCTAACACTCTTTTCTTAAAATCTGCATTGGGTTATTTCTTAGTGCAATAAAGCTGACAGAGACAAAGGAAATATGCTCAAATAAAAACTAGAAAGTCGCTTTCTGAGAAACTTCTTTGTGATATGTGAATTCATCTCACTGTGTTACAACTTTGTCTTCAAGAAGCTCTTTGCTAACACTGTTGTTGTGGAATCTGCAAAGTGATATTTGGGAGCACATGGAGGCCCATAGTGAAAGCCGATATATCCTCAGATAAAATCTAGAAAGAAGCTTTCTGAGAAATTGCTTTGTGATTTGTGAATTTATCACAAAGTCATTCACCTGTCCCTTCTTATAGCAGTTTGCTAACAGTGTTTTCCTGAATTCTGCAAAGTGACATTTGGGAGCACATGGAGGCCTATGGCGAAAATGGAAATATCCTCAGATATTAACTAGAAAGAAGCTTTCTCAGAAGTTGCTTTCTGATGTCTGAATACATAACACAGATATTCACTTTTCCCTTCTTGCAGCAGATTCGTAACACTGTTGTCGTGGATTCTGCCAAGTGATATTTGGGAACTCATTGAGGGCTATGGTGAAAAAGGAATTATCCTCTGATTAAAACTGGAAAGGAGCATGCTGAGAAACTGCATGATGATGTGTAAATGTGACTCACAGAGTTACACTTTTCTCTTCAGAGATCAGTTTGCTAACACAGTTTTCTCGCAATCTGCAATTGGATACTTCTGAGTGCAATGAGGCTTACGGTGACAAAGGAAGTATCCTCCAACAAAAACTACAAAGAAGCTTTATTAGAAACTTCTTTGTGATGTGTCAATTCATCTCACAGATTTAAACATACGTTTCATGGAGCAGCCGATTTACACTTTAAGCAACTTGAGAAGTGCTACCTTGGATCGCATTGAGGCCTATGATGTTAAAGGAAATATCCTCAATTAAAAAAGTGAAAGAAGCTTTGTGACAAACTTCTTTGTGATATGTGAATTCATCTCTCAGAGTAACAACAGAGTCTTCATGAAGCAGTTTGCTAACAGTGTTTTCGTGGAATCTGCAAAGTGATATTTGGGAGCGCATTGAGGCCTATCATGAAAACGGAAATATCCTCAGATAATAACTGGAAAGAAGCTTTCTAAGAAATGGCTTTCTGATGTGTGAATTCATAACACAGAAATTTACTTTTCCCTTCTTGCAGCAAGTTCCAAACACTGTTGTCGTGGATTCTGCCAAGTGATATTTGGGAGCTCATTGAGGGCTGTAGTGAAAAAGGAAATATCCTCAGATAGGAACTGTAAAGAAGCGTTCTCAAAAACTGCCTTGTGACATGTGGATGCAACTCATAGAGTTACAATTTTCTCTTCAGAGATCGGTTTGCTGACACAGTTTTCTTGAAATCTGAAATGGGATACTTCTTAGCACAATGAAGCATACGGTGAGAAAGGAAATATCCTCAGAGGAAAACTAGAAAGAAGCTTTCTTAGAAACTTCTTGGTGATGTGTGAATTCATGTCACAGAGTTACACTTATATTTCATGGAGCAGTCCATTAACACTGTCTTTGAGCAAACTGAGAAGGGCTACTTTGGATCGAATTAAGGCCTACACTGTTAAAGGAAATATTATCAGTTAAAAACGTCAAAGAAGCTTTCTAAGAATCTGCTTTGTGATCTGTGAATTCACCTCACAGAGATACAACTTTCTCCTTAGGAAGCTGTTTGATAACACTCTTTTCGTGGAATCTGCAATGTGATATTTGGGAGCCCATTGGGTCCCATGGTGAAAAACGAAATATCCTCAGATAATAACTAGAGAGAAGCTTTCTGAGAGATTGCTTTCTGGTATGTGGCTTCATCACACAGAGTTCCACCCTTCCCTTCTTGGAACAGTTTGCTAACCCTGTTGTCGTGGATTCCGCAAAGTGATATTTGGAAGCTCACTGAGGGCTATGGTGAAATGGGAAATATCCTCAGATAAAAACTGGAAAGAAGCCTTGTGAGAAACTGCATTGCAATGTGTGAATGCAATTCATAGAGTTACACGATTCTCTTCAGTAATCAGTTTGCTAACACAGTTTTCTTGAAATCTGCAGTTTGATACTTCTTAGCGCAATGAAGCTTACGGTCACAAAGGACATATCTTCAGATGAAAATTATAAAGAAGCATTGTTAGAAACTTCTTGGTGATGTGTGGATTCACATCACAGAGCTACACTTATGTTTCATGAAGCAGTCCATTAACACTGTCTTTGACGAAGCTGAGAAGGCCTACTTTTGATTGCATTGAGGCCTACGCTGATAAAGGAAGTATCATCAGTTAAAAACGTGAAAAAGCTTTCTGAGAAACTTCTTTGTGATCTGTGAATTCATCTCACAGAGATACAACTTGTCCTCAGAAAGCTGTTTGATAATGCTCTTTTCGTGGAATCTGCAAAGTGATATTTGGGAGCTCATTGGGGCCAATGGTGAAAAAGGAAATATGGTCAGATAATAACTAGAGAGAAGCTTTCTGAGAGCTTGCTTTCTGATGTGTGACTTCATCACACAGAATTCCACCCTTACCTTCTTGAAACAGTTTGCTAACACTGTTGTCATGGATTCTGCAAAGTGATATTTGGGATCTCATTGAGGCCTATGGTGAAAAAGGAAATATCCTCAGATAAAAACTGGAAAGAAGCCTTCTGTGAAAGTGCATTGTGATATGTGAATGCAATTCACAGAGTTGTACGTTTCTCTTCGGTGATCAGTTTGCTAACACAGTTTTCTTGAAATCTGCAATGGGATACTTCTTAGCGCAATGAAGCTTATGGTGACAAAGGAAGTATTCTCAGATCAAAACTAGAAAGAAGCTGTCCTAGAAACATCGTGGTGATGTTTGAATTCATCTCACAGAGTTACACTTATGTATCATGGAGCAGTCCATTAACACTGTCTTTGAGGCACCTGAGAAGGGGTATTTTGGATTGCATTGAGGCCTATGCTGATAAAGGAAATATCATCAGTTAAAAACGTGAAAGAAGCTTTCTGAGAAACTTCTTTGTGATCTGTGAATTCATGTGACAGAGTTACAACTTCGTCCTTAGGAAGCAGTTTGCTAACACTCTTTTCATGGAATCTGCAAAGTGATATTTGGGAGCCCATTGGGGCCCAGGGTGAAAAAAGAAATATCCTCAGATAATAACTAGAGAGAAGCTTTCTCAGAGATTGCTTTCTGTTGTGTGACATCATCTCACAGAGTTCCACACTTCCCTTCCTGGAACAGTTTGCTAACACTTTTGTCGTGGATTCTGCAAAGTGATATTTGGGAGCTCTGAAACTGCTCTGTCTCATGTGAATTCTCCTCACACAGTTAAGCTACTCTTTTCATTGAGCAGTATTATAACAAGGTTTTTATTTAGTCTGCGATGGGATATTCACGAGCGCTTTGAGGCTTACAGTGAGAAAGGAATCATCTTCAGATAGAAACTGGAGGGAATCTTTGTGAGCAGCTGCTTTGTGATGTGTGCATTCCACTCACAGAAATATACCTTTCTTCCCTAGAGAATTCCGGAATCCCTTTTGAACAAAAGGCTACCAAGAGATATTCGGGAGCATAGCAATGAACATGGTGAAAAAGGAAATATCCTCAGACAAAAACTGGAAAGTAGGTTTCTGTGAAACTGCTTTATGTTAGACATATTTACGTGTCTCACATAGTTAAAACTTTCATTATATTACGCAGTTTGCAAACTCCGTCATGCACAGATCTGCAATGGGACATTTGGGAGCACTTTCAGACCTACGGTGAAAGAGGAGATATCTTCAGATAAAAACTGTATAGAAGCTTTCTGAGAAACTACTTTGTGATGTATGCATTCCACTCAGGGAGTTATACCTCTTTTCTCACAAGGCAGTGTTTGATCACTGTTCCTATGAAACCGAAAAAGTGATATTTCAGAATGTCTTGAGGACTATGACAAGTAGTGAAATATACTGAAATAAAATCGAGGAAGAAGCTTTCCACGAATCTGTTCTCTGATATGTGCATTCACTTCACAGAGTTAATGCTTACTCTAATTTGCCCCGTTTCGAAACTCTGTCTTTGAAGAATATGTGAAGGAATATTTAGTGATGCCTGGAGGCTTGTTGTGAGCGAGGAAACGTCTTCCGATGAAAATAGCAGAGAAACGTTCAGAGCAACTCCTTTGTGATGTGTGTATTCGTGTCATATAGTTTAATCATTCTTTGGATTGAGCAGCTTGAAATCACTGTTTTTGTGGAATCTGAGGAAGGACATTTGGGAACCATCCTTAGAATATGGAGAAAGAAATATCCTCAGGTAAAATCCAGAAGGAACCTTTCTGTGAAACTGCTCTGTGTCGCCTTAATTTCTCTCACTCAGATAAACCTCTCTTTTCATTGAGCAGTTTTCTAGCCCTGTGTATATTTAGCATGTGATGGGATATTCAGGAGCCCTTTGAGGCTAAAGGTGAAAAAGGAAATATGATCAGACCAAAACTGGAGAGGAACTTTCTGAGGAACTGCCCTGTGACGTGTGCATTCCAGTCACATTGTTATACCTCTATGCTCTTACAGCGTCGGGGAAACACTTTTGGAGAAACAGGTACCAAGTGATACTTGGGAGCATGATGATTCCGATGGTGAAAAGGGAAAAAGCCTCAGACAAAAACTGGAAAGAAGTTTGCTTTCTAGGAAACTACTCCATGATATGATATGATATAATCAGCTCACATAGATAAAGCTTTCTTTACATTAGGCAGCTTGGAAACTGTCATGGACGGATCCATGAAGGGACCTGCAGGAGCACACACTGGACTGTGGTGAGAGAGGAAATATCTTGAGATAAAACTGGAAAGAAGCTTTCTGTGAATCTGCTTTTTGCCATGTTTATTCATCTCACATAGATGAAGCTTTCTTTACATTATGCAACTTGGAAAATGCCTCATGGATGGATCCACCAAGGGCTATTTTGGATCACATTCATGTCTATGGTGAAATAGGAAATATAGTCAGATAAAAACTGGAGAGAAGTTTTCTGAGAAACTGCTTGGTGATATGCCCATTCAACTCAGGGATTTAAAACTTTCTTCTCATAAGACACAGTTAGAACACTGTTCCTGTAAAACCAGAAGAGTTATATTCGGAGCACATTGAAGACTATGGCAAAAAGTGAAATGTCGTCAAATAAAAACCAGAAAGAAACACTCAAAGAAGCTGCTCTCTGACATGTCCATTCTGTTCCCAGGGTTAAAACTTACTCTACATTTCCCAGTTTGATATTTGGTCTTTGAGGGTTCTGCAAAGGGATAATATGTGGCGACCAGAGGCATGGGTGAAGCAAGGAAATATCTTATATGTAAAATCGGAAAGAAGCTTTTTGTGCAAGTGTTTTGTGAAGTTTGTATTCATCACATAGAGTTAAATCATTCTTTGGATTGAGCAGTTTGAAATCAATGTTTCTGTGGAATCTGAGAAAGGACATTTGGAAACGCTCTTTAGAATATCCTGAAAAAGGAATAACCTCACAGAGAAACCAGAAGGAAGCGTTGTTTGAAACTCCCCTGTGTCATGTGAATTCCGCACATGCAGTAAAGCTTCTCCTATCATTGAGTTGTATCATAACACTTATTTGTTTAGTCTGCGAAGGGATATTCTGGAGGGCTTTGAGGCTTACGGTGAGAAGGGAAACGGCTTCAGATAGAAACTGGAGGGAAGCTTACTGAGGAGCTGCTTTGTGACGTGTGTATTCCCCTCAGGTAAATATACCTTTCTTCTTCCTGAACATTCCAGAATCCCTCTTGGAGAAAAAGGAACCAAGAGATATTCAGGAGTATGGAGACGACTATGGTGAAAAGTAAATATCCTAAGACAAACACTGGAAAGTAGATTTCCGTGAAACTGCTTTGTTTTAGATATATTTATTGGTCTCACATAGTTAAAATTTTAATTATATTATGCAGGGTGCAAGCTTCGTCATGCACAGATCCACAAAGGGACATTCGGGAGCACATTCAGGCCTATGGTGAAAGAGGAGATATCTTCAGATAAAAACTAGACAGAAGCTTTCAGAGAAACTACTTTGTGATGTATGCATTCCACTCAGGGAGTTATACCTCTTTTCTCACAAGGCAGTGTGTGAACACTTTCTTGTGAAACCGAAAAACTGATATTTTGGAACGCCTTTAGGACTATGGTGAATAGTGCATTATACTGAAACAAAATCGAGAAAGAAGTGTTCGAAGAATCTGCTCTCTTCTATGTGCATTCATTTCACAGAGTTAATGCTTACCCTATTTTGCCCAGTTTCAAAACTCTGTCTTTGAAGTATCTGTGAAGGGATATTTAGTGACGCCCAGAGGCTTGTGTTGAGCGAGGAAACGTCTTCCAATGAAACCTGCAGAGAATCTTTCTGAGCAACTGCTTTCAATGTGTGTATTCGTCTCAAGGAGTTAAACCATTCTTTGGATTGAGCAGCTTGAAATCATTGTTTTTGTGGAATCTGTGAAAGGACATTTGTGAACAATCCTTGGAATATGGTGAAAGAAATATCCTCAGGGAAAATCCAGAAGGAAGCTTTTTGTGAAACTGCTTTGTGTCCCCTTAATTCCTCTCATTCAGTTCAGCCTCTCTTTCCATTGATCAATTTTCTAACCCTGTGCTTGTTTAGCATGTGATGCCATAATCAGGAGCACTATGAACCTTACAGTGAAATAGGAAATATATTCAGAACGAAAGTGGAGAGAAGCTTTCCGTGGAAGTGCTTTGTGACATGTGCATTTCACTCACAGCGTTATACCTCCCTTCTCATACAGCGTCAGTGCCACCCTTTCGGAGGATCAGGTACCAAGTGATATTCGAGAGCATGTTGATGCTGATGGTGAAAAGGGAAATAGCCTCAGACAAAAACTGGAAAGAAGCTTTATAGGAAACTACTTTATTTGTTTTTCTAAGAACCACCAGAGTGAGCACAAAAGAACCAGCGAGTAGGCAAGGCTAAAAGCAAAACTGCAAATTTACTCTTTGGTCATCTAGCTCCAGGAAAAAAGGTGTGTCAGGTGAAGTCTGTCGGCCTCCAGCAAAGAAGGCCAAGAGAGTCGCCCAGTAGGAGTTCCTAATGCAGTTCTGACAAGAGTAGGGGCTGAGGACACCCACACAGCATGCCTGCCGGGAGCGGCTTTTCTAGGAGTGGAAGGACAATAGGTGGGGCACGGGCATGTCAGGGGTGAGAAGGCTCCACAGGTACCACAAGGTAAATCTTGGTCTCTTCGGATTGACATCACCTGGCACATGCCTGGTTGGTCTGTACCTTCCGGGCCACCAGCTGCATTTTCATACACACAGGAAGAGTTGGTGATGAAGAACCCGGAAATGCACCATCATGTCTCCGTTCGTCCAAACATTACTCAGTGGTATGTGTAATCATCTCACATAGATAAAGCTTTCTTTCCATTATGCAGCCTGGAAACACTCCTGGAAAGCTCCACGAAGGGACCTTCGGGAGCACATTCAAGACTAGGATGAAAAAGGAATCTACAGTGTGATGAATGCATTCCTCTCAATGAGTTATACCTCTTTTCTCACAAGGCAGTGTTTGAACACTGTTCCTGTGAAACCGAAAAAGTGATATTTTGAAACGCCTTGAAAACTATGGCAAGTAGTGAAATATACTGAAATAAAATCGAGGAAGAAGCGTTCCGAGAATCTGCTCTCTGATATGTGCATTCACTTCACAGAGATAATGCTTACACTATGTTGCCCAGTTTCGAAACTCTTTCTTTGAAGAATCTGGGAAGGGATATTGAGAGATGCCCGGAGGCTTGTGGTGAGCGAGGAAACATCTTCTGATGAAACCTGCAGAGAAACGTTCTGAGCAACTGCTTTGCAATGTGTGTATTCGTCGCCTAAAGTTAAACCATTCTTTGTATTGAGCAGCTTCAAATCACTGTTTTTGTGGAATCTGAGGAAGGACATTTGGGAACGATCCTTAGAATATGGAGAAAGAAATATCCTTACGTAATATCCAGAAGGAAGCTTTCAGTGAAACTTCTGTGTTTCGTCTTAACTCGTCTCACTCAGTTAAGCCTCTCATTTCACTGCGCATTTTTCTAGCCCTGCTTATGTTTAACATGTGATGGGATATTCGGGAGCACTTTGAGGCTAACGGTGAAAAAGGAAACATGTTCCGACCGAAACGGGAGAGAAGCTGTCGAGGAACTCCTTTGTGATGTGTGCATTCTAGTCACAGTATTATACCTCTCTTCTCATACAGCATCAGGGAAACCCTTTTGCAGAAACAGGTACTAGGTGACTTTCGGGAGAATGTGGATGCCGAAGGTGAATAGGCAAATAGCCTCAGACAAAAACTGGAAAGAAGCTTTCTAGGAAAATACTCTATGATATGTGTAATCATCTCACATAGATAAAGCTTTCTTTACATTACACAGCTGGGAAACTGTCATGCATGGATCCACGAAGGGACTTTCAGGAGCACATTCTGGACTATGGTGACAAAGAAAATATCTTCAGATAAAAAGTGGAAAGAAGCTTTCTGTGAATCCGCTTTTTGCTATGTTTATTCATCATACATAGATGAAGCTTTCTTTACATTACGCAGCTTGGAAACTCCCTCGTGGATGGATCCGCGAAGGGATATTTGGGATCACATTCAGGCCTATGTTGAAATAGGATATATAGTCAGATAAAAACTGGAGAGAAGCTTTTTGAAAAACTGCTTGGTGATGTGTGCATTCCACTCAGGGAGTTTTAACTTTCTTCTCATAAGGCACAGTTTGAACAATGTTCCTCTAAAACCAAGAGAGTGACATTTGGAGCACATTGAAGACAATGCCAAAAAGTGAAATGTCGTCCAATAAAAAACAGAAAGAAGCACTCGAAGAAACTGTTCTCTGACATGTCCATTCTTTTCACAGGGTTAAAGCTTACTCCACATTTCCCAGTTTGAAAGTCGGTCTTTGAGGTTTGTGTGAAACGTTACCATGTGGCATCTGGAGGCCTGTGTGAAGCAAGGAATTGTCAAAAATCGAAAATTGGAGAGTAGCTTTCTTTGCAACTGTTTTGTGATGTTTGCAATTATCTCATAGTGTTAAATCATTCTTTGGATTGAGCAATTTGAAATCACGGTTTCTGTGGAATCTGAGAAAGTACATTTGGAAATGCTCTTTAGAATATTCTGAAAAAGAAATAACCTCAGAGGGAATCCAGAAGGAAGCTTTCTGTGAAACTGCTGTGTGTCACGTGAATTCTGCTCACACAGTTAAGCTTCTCTTTTCATTGAGCTGTATAATAACAATGTTTTCGTTTTGTGTGTGAAGGGATATTCTGGAGGGCTTTGAGGCTTACGGTGAGAAAGGAAACGTCTTCAGATAGAAACTGGAGAGAAGCTTTCTGAGGAGCTGCTTTGTGACATGTGCATTCCACTCACAGAAATATACCTTTCTTCTCCCAGAGGATTCCTTAATGCCTTTTGGAGAAAAAGCTACCAAGAGATGTTCGGGAGTATAGTGACGACTATGGTGAACACGAAAATATCCTCAGACAAAAAATGGAAAGAAGATTCCTGTGAAACTGCTTTGTGTTAGATATATTTATTCGTCTCACATAGTTGAAACTTTAATTTTATTATGCAGTTTGGAAACTCAGTTATTCACAGATCCACGAAGGGACATTCGGGAGCACTTTCAGGCCTACGGTGAATGAGGAGGTATCTTCTAAAATAAAATCAAAGAAGAAAGAGATGTACATCACAAAGTAGCTTCTCAGAAAGCTTCTATCCAGTTTTTATCTGAAGATATCTCCTCTTTCACCGTACATCTCAGAAAGACACACATTGGTCTTTGTGGTTACTGCGAAGGGAGAGTAAGTGGAACCCGGGGGCCTGTGTCGAGCAAGGAAATGTCTTCCATCGAAAATTGGAGAGAATCCTTCTGTGCAATACTTTTGATATGTTTGTATTCATCTCATAGAGTTACATCATTCTTTGGACTGAGCAGTTTGAAATCACTGTTTCTCTGGAGTCTGAGAAAGGACATTTGGAAATCCTCCTTAGAATATCCTGAAAAAGAAATAACCTCAGAGAGAAACTGGAAGAAATATTCTGTGAAACTGCTCTGTGTCACGTGAATTCCATTCACACAGTTAAGCTTCTCTTTTCATTGAGCTGTATCATAAGACTTTTTTTTTAGTCTGCAAAGGGATATTCTGGAGGGCTCTGAGGTTTAGGGTGAGAAAGGAAACGTCCTCAGATAGAAACTGGAGAGAAGCTTTTTGAGAAGCTGCTTTGTGACGTGTGAATTCCACTCGCAGAAATACATCTTTCTTCTCCTAGAGGTTTCCAGAATTTCCTTTGGAGGAAAAGCTACCAAGAGATATTCGAGAGTATAGCAACGACTATGGTAAAAAAGGAAATATCCTCAGACAAAAACTGGAAAGAATATTTCTGTGATACTCTTGGTATTAGATATAGTTATTCATCTCGCATAGTTAAAACTTTAATTATATTATGCAGTTTGGAAATGTCATCATGCACAGATCAGCGTAGGGACTTTCGGGAGCACATTCTGGCCTACAGTGAAAGAGTAGATATATTCAGATAAAAAGGGGATGGAATCTTTCTGAGAAACTACTTTGTGATGCATGCATTCCGCTGAGTGAGTTTTACCTCTTTTCTCACAAAAATGTGTTTGAACACCGTTTTTGTGAAGCCGAAAAAGTGATATTTCGGGGAATTATGGTGAAGAGTGAAATGTACTAAAATAAAATCGAGGAAGAAGCTTTCCAAGAATCTGCTCTCTGGTACGTGCATTCACTTCACAGAGTTAATGCTTACCCTATTTTGCCCAGTTTCGGAATTCTGTCTTTGAAGAATCTGTGAAGGGATATTTAGTGACGCCCAGAAGCTTGTGGTGAACAAGGAAACGCCTTCTGATGAAACCTGCAGAGAAAAGTTCTGAGCAACTGCTCTATGATGTGTGTAGTCGTCTCTTAGTGGTAAACCATTCTTTGTATTGAGCTGCTTGAAATCACTGTTTTAGAGGAATCTGAGGAAGGACACTTGGGAATGATCCTTAGAATATTGAGAAAGAAACATCCTCAGGTAAAATCCAGAAGGAAGCTTTCGTGAAACTGCTCTGTGTCGTCTTAATTCTTCTCACTCAGTTAAGCCTCTCTTTTCATTGAGCAGTTTTCTAGCCCTGTGTATATTTAATGTGTGATGGGACACTCGGGAGTACTTTGAGGCTAATGGTGCCCTCTTAATTCCTCATGCTCAGTTAAGCCTCACTTTTCATTGAACAGTTTTCTAACGCTGTGTATGTTTAGCCTGTGATGGGATATTCGGCAGCTCTTTGAGGCTAACAGTGAAAAAGGAAATATGTTCAGACCGAACTGGAGAGAAGCTTTCTGAGGAAATGCTTTGTGACTTGTGCATTCCAGTCACAGTGTTATACCTCTCTTCTCATACAGCATCAAGGAAACCCTTTGGGAGAAACAGGTACCAAGTAATATTCAGGAGCATGTAGTTGCTGAAGGTGAGAAGGGAAATAGCCTCAGACAAAACCTGGAAAGACGCTTTGTAGGAAACTACACTGTGATATGTGTAATCATCTCACATAGTAAAGCTTTCTTTACATTCCGCAACTTGGAAACTGTCATGAACGGATCCATGAAGGGACATTTGGGAGCACATTCAGGACTATGGTGAAAAAGGAAATATCTTCAGATAAACCTGGAAATAAGTTTACTGTGAATTTGTTTCTTGCTATATTTATTCATCTTACAGAGATGAAGCTTTCTTTGTGTTATGCAGCTTGGAAACTCCCTCATGGATGGATCCGTGAAAGGATATTTTGGATCACATTTGGGCCCATGGTGTAATACGAAATATAGTGAGATAAAAATTGTAGAGAATCTTTCTGAGAAACTGCTTCATGATGTAAGCATTCCACTCAGGAAGTTGAAACTTTCTTCTCATAAAGCACAGTTTGAACACTGTTCCTGTACAAACAAAACAGTGATATTCAGAGCACATTGAAAACTATGGCAAAAAGTGAAATGTCGTCTAATAAAAAACAGAAAGCAGCACTGGAGGAAACTGCTCTCTGACATGTCCATTCTTTTCACAGGGTTAAAGCTTCCTCTACATTTCCCAATTTGAACGTCGGTCTTTGAGGCTTCCGCAAAGTGATACTAAGTGGCAATCGGAGGCATGTGTTAGGCAAGGAAATTTCTTCCATCGAAAATTGGAGACAAGTTTTGTGTGCAACTATTTTGTGATGTTTGTATTCATCTCATAGAGATAATCATTCTTTGGCATGAGGAGTTTCAAATCACTGTTTCTGTGGAATCTGAGAAAGACATTTAGAAACTCTTTTTAGAATATCCTGAAATAGTAATAACCTCAGATAGAAACCAGAAGGAAGCTTTCTGTGAAACTGCTCTGTGCCACGTGAATTCTGCACACTCAGTCAAGCTTCTCTTTTCATTGAGCTGTATCAAAACACTGTTTTTGTTTATTCTGCAAAGGGATACTCTGAAAGGCTTTGAGGCATATGCTGAGAAAGGAAACGTCTTCAGATAGACACTGGAGAGAAGCTTTCAGAGGAGCTGCTTTGTGACGAGTGTATTCCACTGAAAGAAATATACCATTCTTCTCCTAGAGGATTCTGGAATCCCTTTTGGAGAAAAAGCTACTAAGAGATATTCGGGAGTATAGCGATGACTATGGTGAAATGTCCTGAGACAAAACCTGGAAAGAAGATTTCTGTGAAACTGCTTAATGTTAGACACATTGATTCGTCTTGCATAGTTAAAACGTTAATCATATTACGCGGTTTGGAAACTCCGTCATGAACAGATCCGTGAAGGGATATTCGGGAGCACATTCAGGCCTCCGGTGAAAGAGGAGATATCTTCAGATAAAAACTGGATCGAAGCTTTCAGAGAAACTACTTTGTGATGTATGAATTCCACTCAGGGAGTTATACCTCTTTTCTGACAAGGCAGTGTTTAAACACTCCTCCTGTGAAACCAAAAAAATGATATTTTGGAATGCATTGAGGACTATGGCGAATAGTGAAATATACTGAAATAAAATCGAGGAAGAAGCGTTCCAAGAATCTGTGTCTGATATGTGCATTCACTTCACAGAGTTAATGCTTACTCTATGTTGCCCAGTTTCGGCACTCTGTCTTGCAGAATCTGCAAAGGGATATTTAGTGATGCCTGGAGGCTTGTGGTGAGCGACGAAATGCCTTCCGATGAAGCCTGCACACTAACGTTCTGAGCAACGGCTTTCTGGTGTGTGTATTCGTCTCATAGAGTTAAACCATTCTTTGGATTGAGCAGCTTGAAATCACCGTTTTTGTGGAATCTGAGGAAGAACATTGGGAACGATCATTAGAATATGGGGAAAGAAATATCCACAGGTAGAATCCAGAAGAAAGCTTTCTGTGAAAATGCCCTGTGTCATGTTAATTCCTCTCACTCAGATAAGCCTCTCTTTTCATTGAGCAGTTCTCTAGCCCTGTGTATGTTTAGCGTGTGATGGGATATTCGGGAGCACTTTGAGACTAATAGTGAAAAAGAAAATATGTTCAGACCGAAACTGGTGGGAATCTTTCCAAGGAACTGCTTTGTGACGTGTGCATTCCAGCCACAGTGTAATACCTCTCTTCTCATACAGCGTCAAGGAAATGCTTTTCAAGAAACAGCTACCAAGTGATATTCGGGAGCATGCTGATGCCGATGGTAAAAAGGGAAATAGCCTCAGACAAAAACTGGAAAGAAGTTTTCTAGGAAACTACTCTGTGATATGTATAATCATCTCAGATAGATAAAGCTTTCTTTACATTACGCAGTTTGGAAACTGTCTTGAACGGATCCATGAAGGACCTTCGGGATCACCTTCTGGACTATGGTGAAAAAGGAAATATCTTCACATAAAAACTGGAAAGAAGTATTCTGCGAATCTACTTTTTGCTATTTTTTTTTCATCTCAAATAGATAAAGCTTTCTCTACATTACACAGCTTGAAAACTCCCTCGTAGATGGATCCACAAAGGGATAATATGGATCACATTCAGGCCTATGGTGAAATAGGAAATATAGTCAGGTAAAGACTGGAGAGAAGTTTTCCGACAAACTGCTTGGTGATGTGTGTATTCCCCTCAGGGAGTTACAACTTTCTTCTCATAAGGCACAGTTTGAACACTGTTCCTGTAAAACTAAAGAGTGATATTAGGAGTACATTGAGGACTATGGCAAGAAGTGGAATGTTGTCCAATAAAAAACAGAAAGATGCACCCGAAGAAACTGCACTGTGACATGTCCATTCTTTTCACAGGGTTAAAGCTTTCTCTACATTTCCCATTTTGAATGCCGGTCTCTGAGGGTTCTGTGAAGGGATATTAGGGGGCGACTAGAGGCCTCTGTGAGGCAAGGAAATGTCTTCAATCAAAAATTGGAGAGAAGCTTTCTGCACAACACTTTTGTGACGTTTGTATTCATCTCATATAATAAAAAATCATTCTTTGGATTGAGCAGTTTGAAGTCACTGTATCTTTGGAATCTGAGTAAGGACATTTGGAAACTCTCTTTATAATATATCTAAAAAGAAATAACCTCACACAGAAACCAGAAGGAAGCTTTCTGTGAAACTGCTCTGTGTCACATGAATTCCACTCACACAGTTAAGCTTCTCCTTTCATTGAGCTGTATCATAACACTGTTTATGTTTAGTCTGTGAAGGGATACTCCGGAGGGCTTTGAGGCTTATGGTGATAAAGGAAATGCCTTCAGCTAGAAACTGCAGAGAAGCTATCTGAGGAGTTGCTTTGTGACGCGTGCATTCCACTCACAGAAATATAACTTTCTTCTTTTAGAGGATTTCGGAATCCCTTTTGGAGAAAAAGCTACCAAGAGATATTCAGGAGTCGACTATGGTGAGAAAGGAAATATCCTCAGACAAAACCTGGAAAGATTTCTGTGAAACAGCTTTGTGTTAGATAAATTAATTCGTCTCCCATAGTTAAAACTTTAATTATATTACGCAGTTTGGAAACTCCGTCATGAACACATCTGCGAAGGGACATTTGGGAGAACATTCAGGCCTATGGTGAAAGAGGAGATATCTTCAGATAAAAACAGAATATAAGCTTTCTGAGAAACTACTTTGTGATGTATGCATTCCACTCAGGGAGATACACCTCCTTTCTCAGAAGGCAGTGTTTCAACACTTTTCCTGTGAAAGGGAAAAAAGTAATATGTCGGAACGCATTGAGGACTATGGCGAATAGTGAAATATACTGAAATAAAATCGAGAAAGAAGCCTTCCAAGAATGTCCTCTCTGATATGCGCCTTCACTTCACAGAGTTAATGCTTACTCTATGTTGCCCAGTTTCGAAACCCTGTCTTTAAAGAATCTGGAAAGGGATATTTAGTGATGCCCAGAGCCTTGACGTGAGCAAGGAAAAGTCTTCCAATGAAACCTCCAGAGAAACGTTCTGAGCAACTGCTTTATGGTGTGTATATTTGTCTCCTGGAGTTATCCATTCTTTGGATGGAAGAGCTTGAAATCACTGTTTTGGTGGAATCTGATGAAGGGCATTTGGGAACAATCGTTAGAATACAAAGAAAGAAATATCCTCAGGTAAAATCCAGAAGGAAACTTTCTGTGAAACTGCTCTGTGTCTTCTTAATTCCTCTCACTCAGATAAGCCTCCATTTACATTTAGCAGTTTTCTAGCCCTGTGTATGTTTAGCGTGTGAAGGGATATTCTGGAGCACTTTGATGCTAACGGTGAAAAAGGAAATATGTTCAGCCCGAAAGTGGAGAGAAGTTTTCTGAGGAACTGCTTTATGACGTGTGCATTCCACTCACAGTGTTCTACCTCTCTTCTCATACAGCGTCAGTACACCTCTTGGAAAAACAGGTACCAAGTGATATTCGGGAGCATGTTGATGCTGATGGTGAAAAGGGAAATACCCTCAGACAAAAACTGGAAAGAAGCTTTCTAGGAAACTACTCTGTGATATATGCAGTCATCTCATATAGATAAAGCTTTCTTTACATTACGCAGCTTGGAAACTGTCATGGACGGATCCACGAAGGGACCTCGGGAGCACATTCTGGACTATGGTGAAAAAGGAAATATCTTCAGATAAGAACTGGAAATAAGCATTATGTGAATCTGCTTTTTGCTATGTTCATTCATCTCACATATATGAAGCTTTCTTTACATTACCCAGCTTGCAAACTCCCTCGTGGATGGATCCGCAAAGGATGTTTGGGATCACATTCGGGCCTACAGTGAAATATGAAATATAGTGAGATAAAAATTGGAGAGAAGCTTTCTGAGAAACTGCTTCATTATGTGAGCATTCCACTCAGGGAGTCGTAACTTTCTTCTCATAAGTCACAGTTTGAACACAGTTCCTGTAAAACCAAAACAGTGATATTCAGAGCACTTTGAAGACTATGGCAAAAAGTGAAATGTCGTCCAATAAAAAACAGAAAGAAGCACTCGAAGAAACTTCTCTCTAACACGTCCATTCTTTTCACATGGTTAAATCTTCCTCTAAGTTTCCCTGTTTGAAAGTCGGTCTTTGAGGGTTCTGCAAAGGGATACTAATTGGCAACCGGAGGCCTGTGTCAAGCAAGGAAATTCCTTCCATCGAAAATTGGAGAGAAGCTTTCTGCGCAACTATTTTGTGATGTTTGCATTCATCCCATAGATATAATCATTCTTTGGAATGAGGAGTTTCAAATCACTGTTTCTGTGGAATCTGAGAAAGGACATTTAGAAACGCTATTTAGAATATCCTGAAAAAAAAAAAAAAACCTCATAGTGAAATCAGAAGGAAGCTTTCAGTGAAACTGCTCTTTGTCGCGTGAATTCTGCTCACAGAGTTAAGATGCTCTTTTCATTGAGCAGTATTATAAGAATGATTTATTTAGTCTGTGAAGGAATATTCAGGAGCGTTTTGAGGCTTACAGTGAGAAAGGAAACGTTTTCAGATAGAAAATGGAGAGAAGAGTTCTGAGGAGCTGCTTTGTGACGTTTGCATTCCACTCTCAGAAATATACCTTTTCTCTCCTAGAGGATTCCAGAATCCCTTTTGGGGAAAGAACTACCAAAAGATATTTGGGAGTATAGGGAGGGCTATGGTGAAAAAGGAAATATCCTGAGACAAAAACTGGAAAGAAGATTTCTGTGAAACTGCTTTGTGTTAGGTATATTTATTCATTTTGCATAGTTAAAACTTTCCTTATATTATGCTGTTTGGAACCTCGTCATAAACAGATCAGCGAAGGGACATTCAGGAACACATTCAGGCATACGGTGTAAGAGGAGATATCTTCAGATAACAACTGGATAGAAACTTTCTGAAAAACTACATTGTGATGTATGCATTCCACCGAGGGAGTTACACCTCTTTTCTCACAAGGCAGTGATTGAAACCTGTTCCTGTGAAAACGGAAATGTGATATTTTGGAATGCATTGAAGACTATGGCAAATAGTGAAACATACTGAAATACAATTGAGAAAGAAGCATTTGAAGAATCTGCTCTCCAATATGTGCATTAACTTCCCAGAGTTAACGCTTACTATATGTTGCCCAGTTTCAAAACTCTGTCTTTGAAAAATCTGTGAAGGGATATTTAGCAATGCCTGGAGGCTTGTGGTGAGTGACGAAACGTCATCTGATGAAACCTACAGAGAAACGTTCTGAGCAACTGGTTTGCAATGTGAGCGTTCTTCTCATAGAGTTAAACCATTCATTGGATTAAGCAGCTTGAAATCACTGTTTTTGTGGAATCTGAGGAAGGACGATTGGGAACAATCCTTAGAATATGGAGAAAGAAATATCCTCAGGTAAAATCCAGAAGAAAGCTTTCTGAGAAACTGCGCTGTTTCGTCTTATTTTCTCTCACTCAGATAGGCCTCCCTTTTCATTGAGAAGTTTTCTAGCCCTGTGTATGTTTAACATGTGATGGGATATTTGGGAGCACTTTGAGGCTAAAGGTGAAAAAGAAAATATGTTCTGACTGAAACTGGAGAGAAGCTTTACGAGGAACTGCTTTGTGACGTGTGCATTCCAGTCACAGTGTTATATCTCTCTTCTCATACAGCATTGGGGAAACCCTTTTGGAGAAAAAGGTACCAAGTGATATTCGAGAGCATGGTGATTCCAATGGTTAAAAAGGGATATAGCCTCAGACAAAAACTGGTAAGAAGCTGTCTAGGATACAACTCTGTGATATGTGTAATCATCTCACATAGATAAAGCTTTCTTTACATTAGGCAGCTTGGAAACTGTCATGCACAAATCCACGAAGGGACCTTCGGGAGCACATTCTGCAATAGGGTGAAAAAGGAAATATCTTCAGATAAAAACTGGAAAAAAGCTTTCTGTGAATCTGCTTTTTGCTATGTTCATTCATCTCACATACATGAAGCTTTCTTTACATTACGCAGCTAGGTGACTCCCTCGTGGTTGGATCCGTGAAGGGATATTTGGGATCACATTCAGGCCTTTGGTGGAATAGGAAATACAGTCAGATAAAAACAGGAGAGAAGCTTTCTGAGAAACTGCTTGGTTATGTGAGCATTGCACTCTTGGAGTTGTAACTTTCTTCCCATAAGGCACAGTTTCAACAGCGTTCCTGTAAAACCAAAAGAGTGATATTTGGAGCACATTGTAGTCTATGGCAAAAAGTGAAATATCGTCCAATAAAAAACAAAAATAAGCACTCGAAGAAACCGTTCTCTGACATGTCCGTTCTATTCACAAGGTTAAAGCTTACTCTACATTTCCCAGTTTGAAAGTGGGTCGTTGAGCGTTCTGCGAAGGGATATTAAGTGGAGACCCGAGGCCTGTGTGAGGCAAGGAAATGTCTTCTATCGAAAATCCAAGAGAAGCTTTCTGTGCACCTCTTTTGTGATGTTTGTATTCATCTCATAGAGTTAAATCACTGTTTGGATTGAGCAGTTTGAAATCACTGTTTCTGTGGAATCTGAGAAAGGACATTTGGAAACGTTCTTTAGAATATCCTGAAAAACAAATAACCTGAGATAGAAACCAGAAGGAGCTGTCTGTGAAACTGGTCTGCATCACGTGAATTCCGCTCACACAGTTAAGTTTCTCTATTCATTGAGCTGTATCATAACACTGCTTTTGTTTAGTCTGTGAAGGGATATTCTGGAGGGCTTTGAGGCCTATGGTGAGAAAGGAAACGCATTCAGATAGAATGGAGAGCAGCTTTCTGAGGAGATGCTTTGTGACGTGTGCATTCCACTCATAGAAATATAGTTTTCTTCTCCTAGATGATTTCGAAATCCCTTTTGGAGAAAAAGCTACCAAGAGATATTTGGGAGTATAGCAATGACTATGTTGAAAAAGAAATATCCTGAGACAAAAACTGGAAAGAAGATTTTTGTGAAACTGCTTTGTGTTAGATATATTTTTTCATCTCGCATAGTTAAAACTTTAGTTATATTACGCAGTTTGGAAACTTCATCATGCACTGCTCCATGAATGGACATTCGAGAGCACATTCAGGCCTATGGTGAAAGAGGAGATATCTTCAGATAAAAGCTGGATAGAAGGTTTCTGAGAAACTACTTTGTGATGTATGCATTCCACTCAGGGATTTATACCTTTATTGTCACTAGGCAATGTTTGAACACTCTTTCTGTGAAACTGAAAACATCATATTTCGGAGTGCTTTGAGGACTATGGCGAATAGTGAAATGTACTGAAATAAAATCGAGGAAGAAGTGTTCCAGGAATCTCTACTCTCTTATGTACATTCATTTCACAGAGTTAATGCTTACTGTATGTTGTCCAGTTTTGAAACTCTGTCTTTGAAGATCTGTGAAGGGATATTTAGTGACACCAGAGGCTTGTGGTGAGCGAAGAAACGTCTTCTTTTGAAACCTGCAGAGAAACGTTCTGAGCAATTGCTATTCAATTTGTGTGTTTTTCTCATAGAGTTAAACCATTCTTTGGATTGAGCAGCTTGAAATCACTGTTCTTGTGGAATCTGAGGTATTACATTTGGGAACGATCCTTAGAATACGGAGAAAGAAATAACCTCAGGCAATATCCAGGAGGAAGCATTCTGTGAAACTGCTCTGTGTCGTCTTAATTCCTCTCACTCAGATAAGCCTCTCTTTTCATTGAGCAGTTTTCTACCCCTGCGTATGTTTAGCGTGTGACGGGATATTCGGGAGCACTTTGAGGCTAACGGTGAAAAAGAAAATATGTTCAGACCGAAACTGGAGAGAAACTTTCCGAGGAACTGCTTTGTGACGTGTGCATTCCACTCACCGTGTTATACCTCTCTTCCCATACAGCGTCGGGGAAACACTTTTTGAGCAACAGGTCCAAAGTGAGATTCAGGAGTGTGTTGATGCCAATGGTGAAAAGAGAAATAGCCTCAGACAAAAACTGGAAAGAGGCTTTCTAGGAAACTACTCTGTGATACCTGTGATAACTTTATCTTACATAGATAAAGCTTTCTTTACATTACGCAGCTTGGAAACGGTCATGGACGGATCCACAAAGGGACGTTCGGGAGCACATTCTGGACTATGGTGAAAAGGAAATATCTTCAGATAAAAACTGGAAGGAAGCCTTCTATGAATCTGCTTTTTGCTGTGTTTATTCAGCTCACATACATGAAACTTTCTTTACATTACATAGCTTTAAAACTACTTCCTGGATGGATCAATGAAGGGATATTTGGAATCACCTTCGGGCCTATGGTGAAAGAGGAAATATAGTCAGATTAAAACTGGAGAGAAGCTTTCTGAGAAACTGCTTGGTGATGTGTGCATTCCACTCAGGGAGGTATAACTTTCTTCTCATAAGGCACAGTTTGAATACTGTTCCTGTAACACCAAAAGAGTGATATTCGGAGCACATTGAAGACTAAGGCAAAAAGTGAAATGTCATCCAATAAAAAAAGAAAGAAGCACTCGAAGAAACTGCTCCCTGATGTATCCATTCTTTCTACAGAGTTAAATCTCACTCTGCATTTCACAGTTTGAAAGTCGGTCTTTGAGGTTCTGTGAAGGGATAGTGAGTGTCGACCGGAGGCCCATGTGAGGCAAGAAAATGTCTTCCATCGAAAATCGGAGAGAAGCTTTCTGTGGAACTCTTTTGTGATGTTTGCATTCATCTCATAGCGTTAAATCATTCTTTGGATTGAGCATTTTGAAATCACTGATTCTGTGGAAAATGAGAAAGGACATTTGGAAATGCTCTTTAGAATATCCTGAAAAAGGAGTAACCTCAGAGAAAACCAGAAGGAAGCTTTCTGTGAAACTGGTCTGTGTCACATGAATTCCGCTCACACATTTAAGCTTCTCTTTTCATTAAGTTGTATCATAACACTGTTTTTGCTTCGTCTGTAAAGGGATAGTCTGGAGGTCTTTGAGGCTGATGGTTAGAAAAGAAACCTCTTCGGATAGAAACTGGAGAGAAGCTTTCTGATGAGCTGGTTTGTGACGTGTGCATTCCACACACAGAAATATAGCTTTCTTGTCCTAGAGGATTCCGGAACCCTTTTGGAGAAAAAGCTACAAAGCGATATTCGGGACTATAGTGACGACTATGGTGAAAAAGAAATTATCCTCAGACAAACCTGAAAAGAAGTTTTCTGTGAAACTACTTTGCATTAGTTATATTTATTCATCTCGCATAGTTAAAACTTTAATTATATTATGCAGTTTGGAAACTTCGTCATGGACAGATCCACGAATGGACCTTCGGGAGCACATTCAGGAACACGTAGAAGGAGGAGATATCTTCAGATAAAAGCTGGATAGAAGCTTTCTGAGAAACTACTTAGTGATGTATGCATTCCACTCAGGGAGTTATACCTCTTTTCTCACAACGCAGTGTTTGAACACTGTTCCTGTGAAATCGAAAAAGTGATATTTCAGAATGCATTGAAGACTATGGCAAATACTGATATATACTGAAATAAAATCGAGGAAGAAGCATTCCAAGAATCTGCTCTCTGATATGTGCATTCAGTTCACAGAGTTAATGCTTACTCAATGTTGCCCAGTTTTGAAACTCTGTCTTTGAAGAATCTGTGAAGGGATATTTAGTGACGCTCGGAGGCTTACGGTGAGCGTGGAAACCTTTTCTGATGAAACCTGCACAGAAGCGTTCTGAGCAGGTGCTTTGTGATGTGTGTATTCATCTCATACAGGTAAATCATTCTTTGGATTGAGCAGCTTGAAATCACTGTTTCTGTGGAATCTGAGAAAGGACATTTAGAAACGCTCTTTAGAATATCCTGAAAAAGAAATAACCTCGGAGAGAAACCAGAAGGAAGCTTTCTGTGAAACTTCTCTGTGTCACATGAATTCCACCCACGCATTTAAGTTTCACTTTTCACTGAGCTGTATCGTAACATTGTTTTTGCTTAGTCTGCAAAGGGATACTCTGGAGGTCTTTGAGACTTACGTTTAGAAAAGAAACCTCTTCAGATACAAACTGGAGAGAAGCTTTGTGATGAGCTGCTTTGTGACGTGCACATTCCACACACAGAAATATAGCTTTCTTCTCCTAGAGGATTCCCAAATCCCTTTTGGAGAAATAGCTACCAAGACATATTTGGTACTCTAGCGACGACTATGGTGAAAAAGGAAATATTCTCAGACAAACTTGGAAAGAAGATTTCTGTGAAACTGCTTTGTGTTAGATATATTTATTCATCTCGCGTGGTTAAAACTTTAATTATATTACGCAGTTTGGAAACGTCGTCATGCACAGATCCACGAATGGATATTCGGGAGCACATTCAGGTACACGTAGAAGGAGGAGATATCTTCAGATAACAACTGGATAGAAGCTTTCTGAGAAAATACTTAGTGATGTGTGCATTCCACTCAGGGAGTTATTCCTCTTTTCTCACAAGGCTGTGTTTGAACACTGTTCCTGTGAAATTAAAAAAGTGATGTTTTGGAACGCATTGAATACTATGGCAAATAGTGATATATACTGAAGTAAAATCGAGGAAGAAGCGTTCCAAGAATCTGCTCTCTGATATGTGCATTCACTTTACAGAGTTAATGCTTATGCAATGTTGCCCAGTTTTGAAACTCTGTCTTTGAAGAATCTGGGAAGGGAAATTTAGCGATGCCCGGATGCTTACAGTGAGTGTGGAAACCTTTTCTGATGAAACCGGCACAGAAGCGTTCTGAGCAAGTGCTTTGCGATGTGTGTATTCACCTCATACAGTAAATCATTATTTGGATCGAGCAGCTTGAAATCACTGTTTTTGTGGAATCTGAGGAAGGACAATTGGGAACAATCCGTAGAATATGGAGAAAGAAATATCCTCAGGTAAAATCCAGAAGAAGTCTTTCTGAAACTGCTCTGTATCATCTTAATTCCTCTCACTCAGATAAGGTTCTCTTTTCATTGAGCAGTTTTCAAGCCATGTGCAGGTTTAACGTGTGATGGGATATTCGGGAGCACTTTGAGGCTAACGGTGAAAAAGGAAATATGTTCAGATGGAAACTGGAGATAAGGTTTACGACGAACGGCTTTGTGATGTGTGCATTCCAGTCAAAGTGTTATACTTCTCTTCTCATACAGCATCGGGGAAACCCTTCTGGAGAAACAGGTACCAAAAGATATTCGGGAGCATGGTGAGGTCGATGGTGAAAAGGGAAATAGCCTCAGACAAAACCTGGAAAGAAGCTTTCTAGAAAACTACTCTGTAATATGTGTAATCATCTCATATAGATAAAGCTTTCTTTACATTACACAGCTTGCAAACTGTCATGGACAGATCCCCGAAGGGACCTTTGGGAGCACATTCTGAACTATGGTGAAAAAGAAAATATCTTCAGATAACAACTGGAAAGAAGCTTTCTGTGAATCTGCTTTTTGCTATGTTTATGCATCTCACATAGATGAAGCTTTCTTTACATTATGCAGCTTGGAAACTCACTCGTGGATGGATTCACAAACGGATATTTGGGATCACATTCGGGCCTATGGTGAAATAGGAAATTCAGTAAGATAAAAACTGGATAGATGGTTTCTGAGAAAGGGCTTCGTGATGTGTGCATTCCACTGTGGGCGGTATAACTTTCTTCTCATAAGGCACAGTTTGAACACTGTTCCTGTAAAACCAAAGGAGAGATATTTGGAAGACATTGAAGAGTATGGCAAAATTGAAATGTGGTCCATTAAAAAACAGAAAGAAACACGCCAAGAATCTGCTCTGTGACATGTCCACTCTTTTCACAGGGTTAGAGCTTACTCTACATTTCCGAGTTTGAAATTCGATCTTTGAGGGTTCTGCGAAGGGGTAGTAAGTGGCGATCAGAGGCCTGTGTGAGGCAAGGAAATGTCTTCCATCGAAAATCGGAGAGAAGCTTTCTGCGCAACCCTTTTGTGATGTTTGTATTCATCTAATAGCGTTAAATCATTCTTTGGATTGAGCTGTTTGAAATCTCTGTTTCTGTGGAATCTGAGGAAGGAGATTTAGAAACGCTCTTTAGAATATCCTGAAAAGGAAATAACCTCAGATAGAAACCGGAAGAAATGTTTCTGTGAAACTGTTCTGTGTCACGTGAATTCCGTTCACACAGTTAAGCTTCTCTTTTCATTGAGCTATATCATAACACTGTTTTTGTTTAGTCTGCGACTGCATATTCTGGAGGGCTTCGAGTCTTATGGTGAGAAAGGAAACTTCTTCAGATAGAAACTGAAGAGAAGCTTTAGGAGGAGCTGTTTTGTGACGTGTACATTCCACTCACAAAAGTATACCTTTCTTCTCCTAGAGGATTCCAGAATCCCGTTTGTAGAAATATCTACCAAGAGATATTCGGGAGTATAGCGACGACTGTGGTGAAAAAGGAAATATCCTCAGACAAAAACTGGAAGAAGATTTCTGTGAAACTGCTTTTTGTTAGATACATTTATTCGTCTCTCATAGTTAAAACTTTAATTATATTATGCAGTTTGGAATCTCCGTCATGTACAGATTCATGAAGGGACGTTTGGGAGCACATTCAGGCCTACAGTGAAAGAGGAGATATATTCAGATAAAAACTCAATAGAAGCTTTCTGAGAAACAACTATGTGATGTATACATTCCACTCAGGGAGATATACCTCTTTTCTCACAACTCAGTGTTTGAAACCTGTTCCTCTGAAAGCAAAACAGTGATATTTCAGAAAGCATTGAGTACTATGTGGAATAGTGAAATATACTGAAAGAAAATTGAGGAAGAAGCTTTCCAGGAATCGGCTCTTTGATATGTGCATTCACTTCACAGAGTTAATGCTTACTCTATGTTGCCCAGTTTTGAAACTCTGCTTTCAAAGAATCTGTGAAGGGCTATTTAGTGACGCCCGGAGGCTCATGGTGAGCGAGGAAACGTCTTCCAATGAAACCTGCAAAGAAACGTTCTGAGCAAGTGCTTTGCGATGTGTGTATTCATTTCCTAGAGTTAAACCATTCTTTGGATGGAGCAGCTTGAAATCACTGTTTTTGTGGAATCTGAGGAAGAACATTCTGGAATGATCCTTAGAATATGGAGAAAGAAATATCCTGAGGTAAAATCGAGAAGGAAGCTTTCTGTTAAACTACTCTGTGTCGTCTTAGTTCCTCTCATTCAGATAAGCCTCTCTTTTCATTGAGCAGTTTTCTAGCCTTGTGCATATTAGCGTGTGATGGGATATTCACTAGCAATTTGAGGCTTATGGTGAAAAAGGAAATGGGTTCAGACCGAAACTGGAGAGAAGATTTCCGAGGAACTGCTTTGTGATGTGTGCATTCCACTCACAGTCTTATACCTCTATTCCCATACGGCATCGGGGAAATCCTTTTGGAGAAACAGGTACCAAGTGATATTCGGGAGCATGTTGATGCCAATGGTGAAAAGGGAAATAGCTTCAGACAGAAACTGGAAAGAAGCTTTCTAGGAAACTACTCTGTGATATATGTAATAATGTAACATAGATAAAGCTTTATATTACACAGTTTGGAAAATGTCATGGAGGATTCGAAGAACGGACCTTCAGGAACACTTTCTGGACTATGGTAAAAAAGGAAATATCTTCAGATAAATACTGGAAAGAAGATTTCAGTGAGTATGCTTTTTGATAGGTTTATTCATCTCACATGGATGAAGCTTTCTTTACATTACGCAGCTTGGAAACTCCCTCGTGGATGGATCCGCAAAGGGATATTTGGGATCACATTCGTGCCTAAAGGAAGCCTTCTGTGAAACTGTTCTGTGCTGTCTTAATACCTCTTGCTCAGTTAAGCCTCTCATTTCATTGAGCACTTTTCTAGCCCTGTATGTGTTTAGTGTGAGATGGGATATTCGGGGCACTTTGAGGCTTATGGTGAAAAAGGAAATATGTTCAGACCAAAACTGGAGAGAAGCTTTCCTAGGAACTCCTTTGTGACCAGTGCATTCCACTCACAGTGTTATACCTCCCTTCTCATACAACGTCAGGAAAACATTTTGAAGAAACTGGTGTCAACTGATATTCTGTAGTATGTTGATGCCTTTGATGAAAAGGGAAATAGACTCAGACAAAAACAGGAAAGATTCTTTCTAGAAAACTACTCTGTGATATGTGTAATCATCTCACATAGTTGAAGCTTTCTTTGCATTACGCAGCATGGAAACTGTCATGGACGGATCCACGAAGAGACCTTCGGGAGCACATCCAGGACTAGGGTGAAAAAGGAAATATCTTCAGATAAAAACTTTAAAGAAGCTTTCTGTGATTCTTCTTTTTGCTTTGCTTATTCATCTCACATAGATTAAACTTTCTTTACATTACACAGCTTAAAACTTCCTCGTGGATCGATCTGCAAAGGGATATTTGGGAGCACATTCGGGCCTACGGTGAGATAGCAAATATAGTCAGATAAATACTGGAGAGAAGCTTTCTGAGAAACTGCTTGGTGATGAGAGCATTCTACTCGGGGAGTTATAACTTTCTTCTTGTAAGGCAGAGTTTGAACACAGTTATTGTTAAACCAAAAGAGTGATATTCGGAGCACATTGAAGACTATGGCAGAAAGTGAAATGTGGTCCAATAAAAACAAGAAAGAAGCACTCGTAAAACTGCTCTCTGACATGTCCACTCTTTTCACAGGGTTAAAGCTTACTCCATATTTCCTAGTTTGAAAGTTGGTCTTCGAGGTTTCTGCCAAGGTATAGTAAGTGGCGGCCAGAGGCCTGTCTGAGGCAAGGAAATTTCTTCCATTGAAAATCGGAGAGAAGCTTTCTACCCAACTCTTTTGTGATATTTGCATTCATCTCATAGCTATAAATCATTCTTTGGATGGAGTAGTTTGAAATCACTGTTTCTGTGGAATCTGAGAAAGGATATTTGGAAACGCTATTTAGAATACCGTGAAAAAGAAATAATCTCAGAGAGAAACCAGAAGGAAGCTTTCTATGAAACTGCTCTGTTTCACGTGAGTTCTATTCACACAGTTAAGCTTCTCTTTTCATTGAGCTGTATCATAACCATGGTTTGCTTAGTCTGGGAAGGGATACTCTGGAGGTCTTTGAGGCTTACAGTGAGAAAGGAAACGTCTTCAGATAGAAATTGGAGAGAATGTTTCTGAGGAGCTGCTTTGTGATGTGTGCATTCCACTCACAGAAATATACCTTTCTTCTCTTAGAGAATTTCAGAATCCCTTTTGGAGAAAAAAAAAATACGAAGATTTATTTGGGAGTATAGCGACGACTACGGTGAAAAAGGAAATATCCTCAGACAAAAACTGGAAAGAAGATTTCTGTGAAACTGCTTTGTGTTAGATATATTTATTGATCTCGCATAGTTAAAACATTAATTATAATACGGAGTTTGGAAACTCCGTCATGCACAGATCCGCGAAAGGACAGTCATGGGTACATTCAGGCCTAAGATGTAAGAGGAGATATCTTCAGATAAAAACTGGATAGAAGCTTTCTGAGAAAATACTTTGTGATGTATGCATTCCAATGAGGAAGTTATACCTGATTCTCACACGGCAGTGTTTGCACACTGTTCCTGTGAAACCGAAAAAGTGATATTTTGAAACGCATTAAGGATTATTGTGAATAGTGAAATATACTGAAATAAAATCAAGGATGAAGTGTTCCAAGAATCTGCTCTCTGATATGGGAATTCAGTTCACAGAGTTATTGCTTACTCTATGTTGCCCAGTTTCAAAACTCTGTCTTTGAAGAATCTGTGAAGGGATATTTAGTGAGGCCTGTAGGCTTGTGGTGAGAGAGGAAACGCCTTCCGATGAAATCTGCAGAGAAAAGTTCTGAGCAACTGCTTTGCGATGTGTGTATTCATCTCATAGAGTTAAATCATTCTTTGGATTGAGCAGCTTGAAATCACTGTTTTTGTGGAATCTGAGGAAGGACATTTTGGAATGATCCTTAGAATATGGAGAAAGAAATATCCTCTCATATAATCCAGAAGGAAGCTTCTGTGAAACTGCTCTGTGTCATCTTAATTCCTCTCACTCAGATAAGTCTCTCTTTTCATTGAGCAGTTTTCTAACCCTGTGTATGTTTAGCATGTGATGGGATATTCCAGAGCACTTTGAAGCTAATGGTGAAAAAGGAAATATGTTCAGACTGAAACTGGACAGAAACTTTCCGAGGAACTGCTTTGTGACCTGTTCATTCCCTTCCCAGTATTATACCTCTCTTCACATACAGCGTCGGGGAATCCCATTTGGAGAAACAGCTACCAGGTGATATTCGGGAGCATGCTGATGCTGAAGGTGGAAACGGAAATAGCCACAGACAAAAACTGGAAAGAAGCTTTCTAGGAAACTACTCTGTGACATGTGTAATCATCTCACATAGATAAAGCTTTCCTTACATTAAGCAGCTTGGAAACTGTCATGGACAGATCCATCAAGATTCTTCTCATAAAACACAGTTTGAACACTGTTCCTGTAAAACCAAAAGAGTGATATTCGGAGAGCATTGAAGACTATGGCCAAAACTGAAATGTCATCCAATAAAAAAAGGAAAGAAGCACTCGAAGAAACTGCTCTCTGACATGTCCATTCTTCTCACTGGGTTAAAGCTTACTCTACATTTCCCAGATTGAAAGTCATTCTTTGAGGTTTCTGCGAAGGGATAGTAAGTGGCAAACGGAGGCCTGTGTGAGGCCAGGAAATGTCCTCCATCCAAAATCGGAGAGAAGCTTTCTGCGTAACACTTTTGTGATGTTTGTAATCATCTCATAGCGTTAAATCATTCTTTGGATTGAGCAGTTTGAAATCACTCTTTCTGTATAATCTGAGAAAGGACATTTGGAAACGCTGTTTAGAATATCCAGAAAAAGAAATAACCTCAGATAGAAATCAGAAGGAATCTTTCTGTGAAACTGTTCTGTGTCACGTGAATTCCGCTCACATTGTTAAGCTTCTCTTTTCATTGAGCTGTATCATAACACTGTTTTTGTTTAGTCTGCGATGGGATATTCTGGAGGTCTTTGTGGCTTATGGTGAGAAAGGAAACGTCTTCAGATAGAAACTGCAGAGAAGCTTTCTGAGGAGCTGCTTTGTAACATGTGCATTTCACTCACAGAAATGTACCTCTCTTCTCCTAGAGAATTCCGGAATCCCTTTCAGAGAAAAAGGTACCAAGATATAATCTGGAGTCGGCTATGGTGAAAAATTAAATATCATCAGACAAAAACTGGAAAGAAGATTTCTGTGAAACTGCTTTGTGTTAGATATATTTATTCATCTCGCATAGGTAAAACTTTAACTATATTATGCAGTTTGGAAACTCCGTCAGGCACAGATTCGCGATGTGACATTCGGGAGCACATTCAGGCCTATGGTGAAAGAGGAGATATCTTCAGATAAAAACTGGACAGAAGCTTTCTGAGAAACTACTTTGTGATGTATGCTTTCCACTCAGGGAGTTATACCTCTTTTCTCACAAGTCAGTGCCAAATAGTGAAATATACTGAAATAAAATCGAGAAAGAAGCGTTCCAAGAATCTTCTCTCTGATAATTGGATTCACTTCACAGAATTTATGCTTACTCCATGTTGCCCAGTTTCGAAATTTTGTCTTTGAAGAGTCTGTGAAGGGATACTTAGTGTCGCCCGGAGGGTTGTGGTGAGGAAGGAGACATCTACCGATGAAACCTGCAGAGTAACTTTCTGAGCAACTGCTTTATGATGTGTTTATTTGTCTCAAAGATTTAAAAAGTTCTTTGGATTGAGCACATTGAAATCACTGTTTTTGTGGTATCAGGGGAAGGACATTTGGGAACGATCCTTACAACATGGAGAAAGAAATATCCTCAGGTAAAAGCAAGAAGGAAGCTTTCTGTGAAACTACTCTGTGTCATCCTAATTCCTCTTGCTTCGTTAAGCCTCTCTTTACATTGAGTAATTTTATAACCCTGTGTATGTTTAGTGTGTGATGGGACATTCTGGAGTACATTCAGGGTTACAGTGAAAAAGGAAATATGTTCAGACAGAAACTGGAGAGAAGCTTTCCGAGGAACTGGTTCATGACGTGTGCATTCCACTCACAGTTATACCTCTCTTCTCATACAGCGTCGGGGAAACTGTTTTTAAGAAACATGTACCACGTGATATTAGGGAGGATGGTGATGCTGATCTTGAAAAGGGAAGTAGCCTCAGAAAAAACCTGGAAAGAAATTTTCTAGGAAAATACTCTGTGATATGTGTTATCATCTCACAGATATAAAGGTTTCCTTGCATTACAAAGCTTGAAATCTGCCATGGACGTATCCAGGAAGGGACTTTCGTGAGCACACTCAGGACTGGTAAAAAAGGAAATATCTTCAGATAAAAACTGGAAAGAAGCTTTCTGTGAATCTGCTTGTTTCTATGTTTATTCTTCTCTCATAGATGAAGCTTTCTTTACATTATGCAGCTTGGAAACTCCTTCGTGGATGGATCCACGAAGGGATATTGGGGATCACATTCGGGCGTATGGTCAAATAGGAAATATAGTCAGATAAAAACTGGAGAGAAGATTTATGAGAAACTGATTGGTGATGTGTGCATTCCATTTAGGGAGTTATAATATGCTTCTCATTAGGCACAGTTTGAACACTGTTCCTGTAAAACCAAAAGAGTGATATGTGGAGCACATTGAAGACTATGGCAAAGTGAAATGTCGTGCAATAAAAAACAGAAAGAAGCACTCGAGGAAACTGCTCTCTGACATGCCCATTCTTTTCACAGGGTTAAAGCTTACTCTACATTTCGCAGGTTGAAAGTCGGCCTCAGAAGGTTCTGTGAAAGAATAGTATGTGGCATCCGGAGGCCTGTGTCGAGCAAGGAAATGTTTCCAATCGAAAATTGGAGAGAAGCTTTCTGCAAAACTGTTTTTTCATGTTTGTGTTCAACACAAAGAGTTAAATCATTCTTTGGATTGAGGAGTTTGAAATCACTGTTTCTGTAGAATCTGAGAAAGGACATTTGGAGACGCTCTTTAGAATATCCTGAAGAAGACATAACCTCAGAGAGAAACCAGAAGGAAGCTTTCTGTGAACCTGCTCTGTGTCACGTGAATTCCGCTCACACAGGAAACCCTCTCTTTTCATTGAGCAGTATCATAACACTGTTTTTGTTTAGACTGCGAAGGGATATTCAGGGGCGATTTTAGGGTTACGGTGAGAAAGGAAACCTCTTCAGACAGAAACTGGAGAGAAGCTTTCTGAGGAGCTGCTTTGTGAAGTGTTCATTCCACTCACAGAAATATACCTTTCTTCTCCTAGAGGATTCCGGAATCCATTTTGGAGAAAAAGCTAATAAGACACATTCAGGAGTATGGGGACGGCTATGGTGAAATAGGAAATATCCTCCAACAAAAAATGGAAAGAAGATTTCTGTGAAACTGCTTCGTGTTCGATATAACTATTCATCTCACATAGTTCAAACCTTTCTTATATTACACAGTTTGGTATCTACGTCATGCACGAATCCGTGAAGAGACGTTCACGAGCACAGTCCGGCCTACAGTGAAAAAGGAGATATCTTCAGATAAAAACTGGATAGAAGCTTTCTGAGAAATTAATTGTGATCTATGCATTCCGCTCAGGGAGTTATACCTCTTTTCTCACAAGGCAGTGTTTAAATACTGTTCCTGTGTAACCAAAAATGTGATATTTCACAGCGCACTGAGGACTATGGCAAATAGTGAAATGTACTGAAATAAAACAGAGAGAGAAGTGCTCCAAGAATCTGCTCTCTGATATGTGCATTCACTTCACAGAATTTATGCTTACCCTATGTTGCCCAGTTTTGAAATTCTGTCTTTAAAGAATCTGTGAAGAGATATTTAGTGAAACCCGGAGGCTTGTGATGATCAAGGAAACATCTTGCGATGAAACCTGTAGAGTAACTTTCTCAGCAACTGCTTTGTGATGTGTGTATTCGTCTCATAGATTTAAACCGTTCTTTGGATAGAGCAGATTGAAATCACTATTTTTGTGGAATCTGAGGAAGGACATTTGGGAACAATCCCTAGAACATGGAGAAAGAATATCCTCATGTAAAATCAAGAAGGAAGCTTTCTGTGTAACTACTCTGTGTCATATTAATTCCTCTCACTTAGTTAAGCCTCTCCTTACTTTGAGTAGGTTTATAACCCTGTGTATGTTTAGCATGTGACGGGACATTAGGGAGCACTTTCAGGCTTATGGTGAAAAAGGAAATATGTTCAGACCTATGCTGGAAAGAAGGTTTCCGAGGAACTGTTTTGTGACGTGTGCATTCCACTCTCAGTGTTATACCTCTCTGCTCCTACAGTGTCGGGAAACCCTTTTGGTGAAACAGGTACCAGGTGATATTCGGGAGCATGTTGACGCTGATGACGAAAAGGGAAATAGCTTCAGACAAATCCTGGATAGAAAGTTTCTAGGAAAGTACTCTGTGATATGTGTAATCATCTCACAGTGATAAAGTTTTCCTTATATTACACAGCTTGAAAACTGTCATGTCGGGCGCGGTGGCTCAAGCCTGTAATCCCAGCACTTTGGGAGGCCGAGACGGGTGGATCACGAGGTCAGGAGATCGAGACCATCCTGGCTAACACGGTGAAACCCCGTCTCTACTAAAAATACAAAAAACTAGCCTGGCGAGGTGGCAGGCGCCTGTAGTCCCAGCTACTCCAGAGGCTGAGGCAGGAGAATGGCGTAAACCCGGGAGGCGGAGCTTGCAGTGAGCTGAGATCTGGCCACTGCACTCCAGCCTGGGTGGCAGAGCAAGACTCCGTCTCAAAAAAAAAAAAAAAAAAAAAAGAAAACTGTCATGGAGGGATCCATGGAAGGACTTTCGGGAGCACACACAGGACTATGGTGAAAAAGGAAATATCTTAAGATAAAAACTGGAAATAAGCTTTTGTGAATCTGCTTTTTTCTATGTTTATTCTTCTCACAGAGATGAAGCTTTCTTTACATTACGCAGCTTGGAAACTCCCTCGTGGATGGATCCATGAAGGGATATTTGAGATCACATTTGGGCTTGTAATCAAATAGGAAATATAGTCAGATAAACACTGGAGAGAAGCTTTCTGAGAAACTTCTTGGCGATGTGTGAATTCCACTCAGGGTGTTTTAATGTTCTCAAAAAGCAGAGTTTGAACACTGTTCCTGTAAAACCAAAAGAGTGATATTCGGAGCACATTGAAGACAATGCCAAAAAGGGAAATGTCGCCCAATAAAAAACAGAAAGAAACACTCGAAGAAGCTGCTCTCTGACATACCCACTCTTTTCACAGGGTTAAAGCTTACTCTGCATTTCCCAGTTTGAAAGTCGGCCTCTGAGGGTTCTGCAAAGTGATAGTATGTGGCAACCAGAGGCCTGTGTCAAGCAAGGAAATGTTTCCCATCGAAACTTGGAAAGAAGCTTTCTGCGCAACTCTTTTGTAATGTTTGTGTTCATCTCAAAGTGTTAAATCATTCTTTGGATTGAGCAGTTTGAAATCACTGTTTCTGTGGAATCTGAGAAAGGACATTTGGAGACGCTTTTTAGAATATCCTGAAAAAGAAATAACCTCAGAGAGAAACCGGAAGGAAGCTTTCTGTGAACCTGCTTTGTGTCACGTGAATTCCGCTGACACAATTAAGCTTCTCTTTTCATTGAGGTGTATTATAACAGTGCTTTTGTTTAGACTGTGAAGGGATATACAGGAGCAATTTGAGGGTTATGGTGAGAAAGGAAACGTCTTCAGATAGTAACTATAGAGAAGCTTTCTGAGGAGCTGCTTTGTTATGTGTGCATTCCACTCACAGAAAGATGTCTTTCTTCTCCTAGAGGATTCCGGAATCCCTTTTGGAGAAAAAGATACCAAGAGACATTCGGGAGTATAAGGACGGCAGTGGTGAAAAAGGAAATATCCTCAGACAAAACTGGAAAGAAGATTACTGTGAAACTGCTTCGTGTTATATATATCTATACATCTCGCATAGTTCAAACCTTTCTTATATTACACAGTTTGGAAACTCCGTTATACACGAATCTGCAAAGGGACTTTTGAGAGCACATTCAGGCCTACTGTGAAAGAGGAGATATCTTCAGATAAAAACTGGATAGAAGCTTTCTGAGAAGCTACTTGTGATGTATGCATTCCTCTCAGGGAGATATACCTCTTTTATCACAAGGCAGTGTTTAAACACTGTTCCTGTGTAACCGAAAAGGTGATATTTCAGAGCCCATTGAGGGCTATGACAAAGAGTGAAACATACTGAAATAAAACCGAGGAATAAGAGTTCCAGGAATCTGCTCTCTGATACGTGCATTCACTTCACAGAATTTATGCTTACTCTATGTCGCCCAGCTTCGAAATTCTGTCTTCAAAGAGTCTGTAAAGGGATATTTAGTGACTCCCGGAGGCTTGTGGTGAGCAAGGAAACTTCTTCCGATGAAACCTAAAGAGTAACATTCTCAGCAACTGATTTGCGATGTGTGTATTCGCCTCATAGACTTAAACCGTTCTTTAGATTGAGTAGATTGAAATCACTGTTTTTGTCGAATCAGAGGATGAACATTTGGGAACGATCCTTAGAACATGGAGAAAGAAATATCCTCAGGTAAAATCCAGAAGGAAGCTCTCTGTGAAACTACTCTCTGTCTTCTTAATTTCTCTCACTACATTAAGCCTCTCCTTACGTTTAGCAGTTTTATTACCCTGTGTAGGATTAGCATGTGATAGGACTTTCAGGAGCACTTTGAGGCTTACGGTGAAAAAGGAAACATGTTCACACCGAAACTGGAGAGAAGCTTTCTGAGGAACTGCTTTGTGACGTGTGCATTCCACTCACAGTGTTATACCTCTCTTCTCATACCGTGTTGTGGAAACCCTTTTGGAGAAACAGGTACCAGGTGATATTCCGGAGCATGTTGATGCCGATGATGAAAACGGAAATAGCCTCAGACAAAACCTGGAAAGAAGCTTTCTAGGAAAGTACCCTGTGATACCTGCAATCACCTCACATAGATAAAGGTTTCCTTACATTACATAGCTTGAAAACAGTCATGGACGGATCCACGAAGGGACTTTCGGGAGCACACACAGGACTGTGGTGAAAAAAGAAATATCTTCAAGTAAAAACTGGAAAGAAGCTTTCTGTGAATCTGCTTTTCTCTATGTTTATTCTTCTCACCTAGACAAAGCTTTCTTTATATTACACAGCTTGGAAACTCCCTCGTGGATGGATCCATGAAGGGATATTTGGTATCACAATCAGGCCTATGGTCAAATGGGAAATACAGTCAAATAAAAACTGGAGAGAAGCTTTCTGAGAAACTGCTTGGTGATGTGTGCATTCGACGCAGGAGTTTTAATGTTCTTCACCTAAGGCATAGTTTGAACACTGTTCCTGTAAAACCAAAAGAGTGACATTCAGAGCACATTGAAGACAATGTCAAAAAGTGAAATGTCGTCCAATAAAAAACAGGAAGAAGCATTCAAAGAAACTGCTCTCTGCCATGCCCATTCTTTTAACAGGGTGAAAGCTTACTCTACATTTGAAAGTTTGAAAGTCGGCCTCTGAGGGTTCTGCAAAGGGATAATAAGTGGCACCCGGAGGCCTGTGTAGAGCAAGGAAATGTTTCTCAGTGAAAATTGGAGAGAAGCTTTCTGCGCAACTCTTTTGTGACGTTTGTATTAAATTCAAAGAGTTAAATCATGTTTTGGATTGAGCAGTTTGAAATCACTATTTCTGTGGAATCTGAGAAAGGACATTTGGAGAAGCACTTTTGAGTATCCTGAAAAAGAAATAACCTCAGAGAGAAACCGGAAGGAAGCTTTCTGTGAAACTGCTCTGTGTCACGTGAATTCTACTCACACTGTTAAGCTTCTCTTTTCATTGAGAAGTATCATAACACTGTTTTTGTTTGGACTACGTAGGGATATTCAGGAGTGATTTGAGGGTTACGGTGAGAAAGGAAACGTCTTCAGATAGAAACTGGGTAGAAGCTTTATGAGGAGCTGCTTTGTGACGTGTGCCTTCCACTCACAGAAATATACCTTTCTTCTCCCAAAGGATTCCGGAAACCCTTTTGGAGGAAGCTACCAAGAGACATTCGGGAGTATGGGGACGGCTATGGTGAAAAAGGAAATATCCTCAGACAAAACTGGAAAGTTTTCTGTGATACTGCTTCGTGTGATATATATGTATTCATCTCGCATAGTTCAAACCTTTCTTTTATTACGCAGTTTGGAATCTCCATCATGCACGAATCTGCGAAGGGACATTTGGGAGCACATTCAGACCTTCAGTGAAAGAGGAGATATCATCAGATAAAAACTGGAAAGAAGCTTTCTGAGAAACTACATTGTGATGTATGCATTCCGCTGAGGGTGTTATACCTCTTTTCTCACAAGGCAGTGTTTAAAAACTTCCTGTGTAACGAAAAAGTGATATTTCAGAGCACACTGAGGACAATTGCAAATAGTGAAACATACTGAAATAAAATCGAGGAAGAAGTGTTCCAAGAATCTGCTCTCTGATATGTGCATTCACTTCACAGAATTTATGTTTACTCTATGTTGCCCAGTTTCAAAATTCTGTCTTTGAAAAATCTGTGAAGGGATATGTAGTGACGCCCAGAGGCTTGTGGTGAGCAAGCAAACATCTTCTGATGAAACCTGCAGAGTAAATTTCTTAGAAACTGCTTTGCAATGTATGTATTCATCTCCTAGATTTAAACCATTCTGTGGATTGAGCAGATTGAAAATACTGTTTTAGTGGAATCTGAGGAAGGATATTTAGGAATGATCCTTAGAACATGGAGAAAGAAATATCCTCAGGTAAAATCCAGAAGGAAGCTTTCTGTGAAACTACACTGTGTCGTCTATATTCCTCTCACTTAGTTAAGCCTCTCCTTATGTTGAGTAGTTTTATAATCCTGTGTATGTTTAGTGTGTGACGGGACATTCGGGGGCACTTTGAGGCTTATGGTGAAAAAGGAAATATGTTCAGACCCAAAATGGAGAGAAGCTTTCAAGGAACTGCTTTGTGACGTGTGCGATCCACTCACCAAAATATACATTTCTTCTCCTAGAGGATTCTGGAATCCCTCTTGGAGAAAAAGCTACCAAGAGACATTCGGGAGTACAGGGATGGCTACAGTGAAAAAGGAAATCTCCTCAGACAAAACTGGAGAGAAGATTTCTGTGGAACTGCTTCATGTTAGGTATATCTATTCAACTCGAATAGTTCAAAACTTTTTCATATTACGCAGTTTGGAGACTCTATCATGCACGAAACTGCGAAGGGGCATTTGGGAGCACATTCAGGCCTACATGAAAGTGGAGATATATCCAGATAAAAAATCGAGAGAAGCTTTCTGAGAAACTACTTATGATCTATGCATTCCGCTCAGGGAGTTATACCTCTTTTCTCACAAGGCAGTGTTTAAAAACTGTTCCTGTGTAACTGGAAAAGTCATATTTCAGAGCGCACTGAGGACTATGGCAAATAGTGAAATATACTGAAACAAAATCGAGGAAGAAGTGTTCCAAGAATCTGCTCTCTGATATGTGCATTCACTTCACAGTATTTATGCTTACACTATGTTACCCAGTTTCAAAATTCTGTCTTTGAAAAATCTGTGAAGGGATGTTTAGTGACGCTCGGAGGCTTGTATTGAGCAAGGAAACATCTTCCGATGAAACCTGCAGAGTAAATTTCTGAGCAACTGTTTTGCAAGGTGTGTATTCATCTCATAGATTTAAACCATTCTTTGGATAGAGCAGATTGAAATCACAGTTTCTGTGGAATCTGAGGAAGGACATTTGCAAATGATCCTTAGAACATGGAGAAAGAAATATCCGTAGGTAAAACCAAGAAGGAAGCTTTCTGTGAAACTAAGCTGTGTCCTCTTAATTCCTCTCGCTTAGTTGAGACTCTCGTTACGTTGCGTAGTTTTATAACCCTGTGTATGTTTAGCATGTGATGGGACATTCGGGACCACTTTGAGGCTTACGGTGAAAAAGGAAATATGTTCAGACCGAACCTGGAGAGAAGCTTTCCGAGGAACTGTTTTGTGACGTGTGCATTCCAGTCATAGTGTTATACCTCTCTTCTCATACAGCGTCGGGGAAACCCTTTTGGAGAAACAGGTACCAGGTGACATTCGGGAGCATGATGATGCCGATGATGAAAAGGGAAGTAGCCTCAGACAAAACCTGGAAAGAAGTTTTCTGGGAAACTACTCTGTGATATGTGTAATCATATCACAGAGATAAAGGTTTCCTTACATTACACAGCTGTAAAACTGTCATGGACGGCTTCACGAAGGGACTTTTGGGAGCACACTCAGGACTGTGGTGAAAAAGGAAATATCTTCAGATAAAAACTGGAAAGAAGATTTCTGTGAATCTACTTTTTTCTATGTTTATTCTTCTCACATAGATGAAGGTTTCTTTACATTACGCAGCTTGGAAACTCTCTTGTGGATGGATCCGTGAAGGGATGTTTGAGATCACATTCGTGCCTATGGTCAGACAGTATATATATTCAGATAAATTCTGGAGAGAAGCATTCTGAGAAACGGCCTGGTGATGTGTGCATTACACTCAGTGGGGTATACGTTTCTTCTCTTAAGGCACAGTTTGAACACTGTTCCCATAAAACCAGAAGAGTGATATTCAGAGCACATTGAAGACTATGGTAAAAAGTGAATTGTCATCCAATAAAAAAGAGAAAGAAGCACTTGAAGATACTGCTGTCTGACATGTCCATTCTTTTCACAGGGTTAAAGTTTACTCTACATTTCCCAGTTTGAAAGTTTGTCTTTGAGTGTTCTGCGAAGGGAAACTAAGTAGCAACCGGAGGCCTGTGTGAGGCAAGGAAACGTCTTCCATTGGAAATTGGAGAGAAGCTTTCTGCGCAACACTTTTGTGATGTTTGCATTCATCTCATAGAGTGAAATCATTCTTTGGATTGAGCAGTTTGAAATCACTGTTTCTCTGAATTCTGAGAAAGGACATTTGGAAACGATCTTTAGAATATCCTGAAAAAAAAGTAACCTCAGAGAGAAACCAGAAGGAAGCTTTCTGTGAAACTACTCTGTGTCACGTTAATTCCACTCCCACAGTTAAGCTTCTCTTTTCCCTGAGCAGTATCATAACCCTGTTTTTGTTTAGTCTGCGAAGGGATATTCAGGAGCACTTTGAGGCTTATGGTGAGAAAGGAAACAACTTCAGAAAGAAACTGGAGAGAAGCTTTCTGAGTATCTGCTTTGTGACGTGTGCATTCCACTCATAGAAATATACCTTTCTTCTCCTAGAAGATTCCAGCATCCCTTTTGAAGAAAGAAACATTCGGGAATATATGGAGGGCTATGGTGAAAAAGGAAATATCCCCAGACAAAAACTGGAAAGAAGATTTCTGTGAAACTGCTATGTTTTAGATGTATTTATTCATCTCGCATAGTTAAAACTTTTCTTATATTACGCAGGTTGGAAACTCTGTCATGCTCAGATCCACGAAGGGACATTCGGGAGCACATTCAGACCTACGGTGAAAGAGGGGATATCTTCAGATAAAAACTGGATAGAAGCTTTCTGAGAAACAACTTTGTTATGTATGCATTCCCCTCAGGGTATTATACCGCTTTTCTCAGAAGGCGACGTTTGAACACTCTTCCTGTGAAACCGAAAAACTGATATTTCAGAATGCCTTGAGGACTATGGCGAATAGTGAAATATACTGAAATAAAATCGAGGAAGAAGCGTTCCAAGAATCTGCTCTCTGATACGTGCATTCAATTCACAGAGTTAATGCTTACTCTATGTTGCCCAATTTCGAAACTGTATCTTTGACGAATCTGTGAATGTATATATAGTGACGCCCATAGGCTTGTGGTGAGCAAGGAATCATCTTCCGATGAAACCTGCAGAGAAACTTTCTGAGCAACTGCTTTGCATTGTGTGTATTCTTCTCATAGAGTTAAACCATTCTTTGCATTGAGCATCTTGAAATCACTGTTTTTGTGGCATCTGCTGAAAGACATTTTGGAACGATCCTTAGAAAATGGAGAAAGAAATATTCTCAGGTAAAATCCAGAAGGAAGCTTTCTGTGAAACTGCTCTGTGTGGTCGGAATTCCTCTTGCTCAGTTAAGTCTCTCTTTTCATTGAGCAGTTTTCTAACCCTGTGCATGTTTCGCATGTGATGGGATATTCGGGAGCACTTTGAGGCTAACAGTGAAAAAAGAAGTATGTTCGGACCGAAATTGCAGAGAAGCTTTCCGACGAACTGTTTTGTGATGTGTTCATTCCACTCACACTGTTATATCTCTCTTCTCATACAGTGTTGAGGAAACCCTTTTGGAGAAACAGGCACTAAGTGATATTCGGGAGCATGTTGATGCAGATGGTGAAAAGCGAAATAGCCTCAGACAAAAACTGGAAAGAACCTTTCTAGGAAGCTACTCTGTGATATGTATAATAATCTCCCATAGGTAAAGCTTTCTTTATATTACGCAGCTTGGAAACTTCTTCGTGGATGGATCCACGAAGGGATATTTGGGATCACATTCAGGCCTATGGTGAAATAGAAAATATAGTCAGATTAAAACTGGAGAGAAGCTTTCTGAGAAACTGCTTGGTGATGTGTGGTTTCCACTCAGTGACTAATAACTTTCTTCTCATAAAGCACAGTGTGAACACTGTTCCTGTGAAATCAAAAGAGTGATATTCGGAGCACCTTGTGGACTATGGCAAAAAGTGAAATGTCGTGCAATAAAAAACAGGAAGAAGCACTCGAAGAGTCAGCTCTCTGACATGTCTATTTTTTACACAGGGTTAAAGCTTACTCTACATTTCTCAGTTTGAAAGTCGGCCTCTGAGGGTTCTGCCACGGGATAGTAAGTGGCAACCAGAGGCATGTGTCGAGCAAGGAAATGTTTTCCATCGAAAATTGGAGAGAAGCTTTCTGCGCAACTCTTTTGTGATGTTTGCCTTCATCTCACAGAGTTAAATCATTCCTTGGATTGAGCAGTTTCAAATCACTGTTTCTGTGGAATCTGAGAAAGGACATTTGGAAACAATCTTTAGAATATCCTGAAAAAGAAATAACCTCAGAAAGAAAACAGAAGGAAGCTTTCTGCGAAACTGCTCTGTGTCACTTGAATTCTACTCACACAGTTAAGCTTCTCTTTTCATTGAGCAGTATCATAACACTGTTTTTGTTTACTCTGAGAAGGGGTATTTAGGAGCGCTTTGAGATTTGTGGTGAGAAAAGAAACGTCTTCAGATAGAAACTGGAGAGAAGCTTTCTGAGGATCTGCTTTGTGACGTGTGCATTCCACTTACAGTGTTGAACCTCTCTTCTCATACAGCGTCGGGGAAACCCTTTTGGAGAAACAGTTATCCAGTGATATTCGAGAGCATGTTTATGCTGATGGTGAAAGCGGAAATACCCTAAGACAAAAACTGGAAAGAAGCTTTCTAGGAATATACTCTGTGATATGTGTAATCACCTTACATAGATAAAGCTTTCTTTACATTATGCAGCTTGGAAACTGTCATGGACTGATCCAAGAAGGGACCTTGGGGAGCACATTCAGGACTATGCTGAAAAAGGAAATATCTTCAGATAAAAACTACAAAGAAGCTTTCTTTGAATCTGCTTTTTGCTATCTTTATTCATCCCACATAGATGCAGGTTTCTGTACATTACACAGCTTGGAAACTCCCTCGTGGATTGATCCAGGAAGTCATATTTGGGATCACATTCAGGCCTATGGTGAAAGAGGAAATATAGTCAGATAAAAACTGGAGAGAATCTTTCTGAGAAACTGCTATGGGACGTGTGCATTCCACTCAGGGAGTCATAACATTCTTCTCATAAGGCACACTATGAACATTATTACTGTAAAACGAAAAGAGTGATCTTCGAAGCACATTGAAGACAATGGCAAAAAGTGAAATGTCGTCCAATAAAAAACAGAAAGAATCACTCGATGAAACTGGTGTCTGACCGGTCCATTCTTTTCACATGGTTAAAGCTTACTGTACATTTCCCAGTTTGAAAGTAGGTGTTTGAGGGTCCTTCGAAGGGATAGTAAGTGGCAACCGGAGGCCTGTGTGGAGCAAGGAAATGTCTTCCATCAAAAATTGGTGAGAAGCTTTCTGCACAACTCTTTTGTGATGTTTGTATTCATCTCATAGCATTAAATCATTCTTTGGATTGAGCAGTTTGAAATCACTGTTTCTGTGGAATCTGAGAAAGGACATTTGAAAACACTCTTTAGAATATCCTGAAAAAGAAATAACCTAAGAGAGAAACCAGAAGGAAGCTTTCTGTGAAACTGCTCTGTGTTACGTGAATTCCGTTCACATAGTTAAGCTTCTCTTTTCATTGAGCAGTATCATAACACTGTTTTTGCTTAGTCTACGAAGGGATATTCAAGAGCTCTTTGAGGCTTACAGTGAGAAAGGAAAAGTCTTCAGAGAGAAACTGGAGGGAAGTTTTCTGAGGAGATCCTTTGTGACGTGTGCATTCCACTCACAGAAAAATACTTTTCTTCTCCTAGAGGATTCCGGAATCCCTTTTGGGGAAAAAGCTACCAAGAGAAGTTCGGGAGTATAGGGACTGCTATGCTGAAAAAGGAAGTATCCTCAGACAAAAACTGGAAAGAAGATTTCTGTGAAACTGCTTCATGTTAGTAATATTTATTCATCTTGCATAGGTAAAATTTTTCTTATATTATGCAGTTTGGTGACTCCATCATGCATGGATCTGCAAAGGGACATTCGGGAGGACATTCAGGCTTACAGTGAAAGAGGAGATATCTTCAGATAAAAACTGGATAGAAGCTTTCTGAGAAAATACTTTGTGATGTATGCATCCCACTCAGGGAGTTATATCTCTTTTCTCAAAAGGCAGTGTTTCAACACTGATCCTGTGAAACCGAAAAAGTGATATTTCACAACGCTTTGAGGACTACGGCGAATAGTGAAATATACTGAAATATAATCGAGCAAGAATCTTTCGCAGAATCTGCTCCCTGACATGTGCATTCATTTCACGAAGTTAATGCTTACTCTATGTTTCCCAGTTTCCAAACTCTGTCTTTGAAGAATCTCTGAAGGGATATTTAGTGTCTCCTGGAGGCTTATGGTGAGCAAGGGAATGTCTTCCATCGAAAAATGGATCACTTGGACTAGGGAAAGGGAACATCACACATCGGGGCCTATCATGGGGAGCAGGGATGGGGGAGGGATAGCATTGGGAGTTATACCTGATAAAAATGACAAATTGATGGGTGCTGACGAGTTGATGGGTGCAGCACACCAACATGGCACAAGTATACATATGTAACAAACCAGCACGTTATGCACATGTACCCTAGAACTTAACGTATAATAATAATAATAATAAAGAAAATTGGTGAGAAGCTTTTTGAGCAACGATTTTGTGATGTTTGTATTGATCTCATAGAGTTAAATCATTCTTTGGTTTGAGCAGTTTCAAATCACTGTTTCTGTGGAATCTGAGACAGGACATTTGGAAACGCTCTTTAGAATATCCTGAAAAAGAAATAACCTCAGAGAGAAACCAGAAGGAAGCTTTCTGTGAAACTGCACTGTGTCACGTGAATTCTGCTCACACAGTTAAGCTTCTCTTTTCATTGAGAAGTATCATGTCACGTGAATTCTGCTCACACAGTTAAGCTTCTCTTTTCATTGAGAAGTATCATAAAGCTGTTTTTGCTTAGTGTGTTAAGGGTTATTCAGGAGCACTTTGAGGCTTACAGTGAGAAAGGAAACGTCTTCAGATAGAAACTGGAGAGAAACTTTCTGAGGAGCTGCTTTGTGACGTGTGCATTCCACTCACAGAAATATACCTTTAGTCTCAAAGAGGATTCTGGAGTCCCTTTCGGAGAAAGAGCTACCAAGAGACATTTGGGAGTATAGGGACGACTATGGAGAAACAGGAAATATCCTCAGACAAAAACCGGAAAGATTTCTGTGAAACTGCTTTGTGTTAGATATATTGATTCATCTCGCATAGTTAAAACTTTTCTTATATTACGCAGTTTGGAAACTTTGTCATGCACAGATCCACGAAGGGATATTCGGGAGCACATGCACGCCTATGGTGACAGAGAAGATATCTTCAGATAAAAACTGGATAGAAGCTTTCTGAGAAACTACTTTGTGATGTATGCATTCCTCTAAGGGAGTTATACCTCTTTTCTCACAAAGCACTGTTTCAACACTGTTTCTGTGAAATCGAAAAAGTGATATTTCGGAGCCCATTGAGGACTATGGCAAAGAGTGAAAAATACTGAAATAAAATCGAGCAAGAAACGTTATAAGAATCTGCTCTCTCATATGTGCATTCACTACACAGAGTTAATGCTAACTCTATGTTGTCCAGTTTCGAAACTCTGTATTTGAAGGATCTGTGAAAGGACATTTAATGATGCCCGGAGGCTTGTGGTAAGCAAGGAAACATATTCCGATTAAACCTGCAGAGAAACTTTCTGAGCAACTGCTCTGCAATGAGTGTATTCGTCTCATAGAGTTAAACCATTCTTTGGATTGAGCAGCTTGAAATCACAGCCTTTGTGGAATTTGAGGAAGACGTTTGGGAATGATCCTTAGAACATGGATAAAGAAATATCCTCTGGCAAAATCCAGAGGGAAGCTTTCTGTGAAATTGCTCTGTGTCATCTTAATTCCTATTGCTCAGCTAAGCCTCTCTTTTCATTGAGCCGTTTTCTAACCCTGTGTACGTTTAGCGTGTGATGGGATATTCGGGAGCACTTTGAGGCTCACAGTGAAAAAGTAAATATGTTCAGACCAACACTGAACAGAAGCTTTCAGAGGAGCTGCTTTGTAACGTGTAAATTACACTCAGTGTTATACCTCTCTTCTCATACAGCATCAGGGAAATCGTTTTGGAGAAACAGGTGCCAAGTGATATTCGGGAACATGTTGATGCCAATGGCAAAAAAGGGAAATAGCCTCAGACAAAAACTGGAAAGAAGCTTTCTAGGAAAATACTCTTTGATATGTGTAATCATCTCACAAAGTGAAGATTTCTTTACATTACGCAGCTTGGAAACTCCCTCCCGGATGAATCTGCGAAGGTATATTTGGGATCACACTCAGGCCTATGGTCAAATAGGAAATAGAGTCAGATAAAAACTGCAGAGAAGCTTTCTGAGAATCTGCTTGATTATGTTGCATTCTACTCAGGGGGTTATAAATTTCTTCTCATAAGGCACATTTTGAACACTGTTCCTGTAAAACCAAAAGAGTGATATTCGGAGCACATTGAAGAGTATTGTAAAAAGTGAAATGGCGTCCAATAAAAAAAGAAAGGAGCACTCAAAGAAACAGCTCTCTGACAGGTTCATTCTTTTCACAGGGTTGGAGCTTACTCTGCATTTCCCAGTTTGAAAGTTGGTTTTTGAGGGTTCCGGGAAGGGATAGTAAGTGGCAACCAAAGGCCTGGGTCGAGCAAGGAAATGTCTTCCACCGAAAACTGGAGAGAAGTTTTCTGTGCAACTCTGTTGTGATATTTGTGTTCATCTCATAGAGTTAAATCATTCTTTGGATTGAACAGTTTGAAATCACTGTTTCTGGAAACTGAGAAAGGACATTTCAAAACGCTTTTTAGAATATTCTGAAAAAGAATTAACCTCAGAGAGAAACAAGTAGGAAGCTTTCTGTAAAACTGCCCTGTGTCACGTAAATTCCACTCACACTGTGAAGCTACTCTTTGCATTGAGCAGTATCATAACCCTGTTTTTGTTTAGTCTGTGAAAGGGATATTCTGGAGCCCTTACAGGCTGAAAGTGATAAAGAAAACGTCTTCAGATAGAAACTGGAGAGAAGCTTTCTGAGGAGCTGCTTTGTGACGTGTGCATTCCACTCACAGAAATATACCTTTCTTCTCCCAGAGGATTCCTGAATCCCTTTTGCAGAAGGAGCTACCAAGAGTCATTCGGGAGTATATGGAGGGTTACGGAGAAAAAAGAAATATCCTCAGACAAAAACTAGAAAGAAGATTTCTGTGAAACGGCTTTGGGTTAGATATATTTCTTTATCTCACGTAGTTAAAGCTTTTCTTATATTATGCAGTTTGCAAACTCCATCATGCACGGATCCACGAATGTCCATTCGGGAGCACATTCAGGCCTACAGTGAAATAGGAGATATCTTCTGATAAAACTGGATAGAAGCTTTCTGAGAAACTACTTTGTGATGTATGCTTTCCACTCAGGGAGTTATACCTCTTTTCTCACAATGCAGTGTTTGAACACTGTTCCTGTGAAACCGAAAAAGCGATATTTTGGAGCGCATTGAGGACTATGGCGAATAGTGAAATATACTGAAATAAATTCGGGGAAGAAGCACTCCAAGGATCTCTTCTCTGATATGTGCTTTCACTTCACAGAGTTAATGCTTAATCTATGTTGCACAGTTTTGAAACTCTGTCTTCGAAAAATCTGTGAAGGGATATGTTGTGATGCCAGGAGGCTTGTGGTGAGCAAGGAAACGTCTTCCGATGAAACTTGCAGGGAAACTTTCTGAGCAACTGCTTTGTGATGTGTGTATTCGTCTCATAGGGTTAAACCATTCTTTGGATTGAGCAGCTTGAAATCACGGTTTATGTGGAATCTGGGGAAGGACATTTGATCCTTAGATTATGGAGAAAGAAATATCCGCAGGAAAAATACAGAAGGAAGCTTTCTGTGAAACTGCTCTGTGTCGCCTTAATTCCTCTCTCTCAGTTAAGCCTCTCTGTTCATTGAACAGTTTTCTAACCCTCTTTATGTTTAGTGTGTGAAGGGATATTTGGGAGCACTTTGAGGCTTATGGTGGAAAAGGAAATATATTCAGACAGAACCTGGAGAGAATCTTTCCGAGGATCTGCTTTGTGACGTGTGCATTCCACTCACAATGTTATATGTCTTTACTCATATAGCGTTGGGGAAACCCTTTTGGAGAAACAGGTACCGAGTGATATTCGAGAGCATGTTGATGCCGATGGTGAAAAGGGAAATAGCCTTGACAGAAACTGGAAAGAAGCTTTCTAGGAAACTACTCTGTGATATGTGTAAACATCTAACATAGATAAAGCTTTCTTTACATCACGCAGTTTGGAAACTGTCATGAACGGATACATGAAGGAACCTTCAGGTGCACATTCAGGAGTATGGGCAAAAAGGAAATATCTTCCGATAAAAATTGGAAAGAAGCTTTCTGTGAATCTGATTTTTGCTATGTTTATTCGTCTCACACAGATGAACCTTTCTTTACATTACACAGCTTGGAAACTCCCTCGTGGATGGATCTGCGAAGGAATATTGGAATTACATTCAGTCCTATGGTGAAATAGGAAATATAGTCAGATAAAAATGGCAGAGAAGCTTTCTGAGAAACTGCTTGGTGATGTGCATTCAACTCAGGGAGTTATAACTTTCTTCTCATAAGACACCGTTTGAACACTGTTCCTGTAAAACCGAAGGAGTGATATTTGGAGCACATTGAAGACTATGGCAAAAAGTGAAATGTCGTCCAGTAAAAAACAGAAAGAAGCACTCGAAGAAACTGCTCTCTGACATGTCCATTCTTTCACAGGGTTAAAGCTTTCTCTGCATTTCACAGTTTGAAAGTCAATCTTTTTGGTTTCTGCGAAGGGATAGTAAGTGGCGACCGGAGGCCTGTGTGAGACAAGGAAACGTCTTCCATCGAAAATTGGAGAGAAGCTTTCTGTGCAACTCTTTTGTGATGTTTGTATTCATATCATAGAGTTAAATCATTCTTTGGATTGAGCAGTTTGAAATAACTCTTTCTGTGGAATCTGAGAAAGGATATTTGTAAACGCTCTTTAGAATATCCTGAAAAAGATATAACCTCAGTTAGAAACCAGAAGGAAGCTTTCTGTGATACTGATCTGTGTCACGTGAATTCCGCTCACACAGTTAAGCTTCCCTTTTCATTGAGCAGTATCATAACACTGTTTTTGTTTAGTCTGAGAGGTGATATTGAGGAGCGCTTTCAGACTCATGATGAGAAAGGGTACATCTTCAGATAGAAACTGGAGAGAAGTCTTCTGAGGAAGTGCTTTGTGACGCATGCAATCCACTCACAGAAATATATCTTTCTTCTTCTAGAGGATTCCAGAATCTCTTTTGGAGAAAAAGCTACCAGGAGACATTTGAGACTACAGGGAAGGCTACGGTTAAAAAAGAATTATCCTTAGAGAAAAACTGGAAAGAAGATTTCTGTGGAACTGTTTCGTGTTAGATATATACATTCATCTCGCATAGTTACATCCTTTCCTATAGTATGCAGTTTGGAAAATCCGTCATGCACGTATCCGCAAAGGAACATTGGGAGCACATTCAGGGCTTCGGCGAACGAGGAGATATCATCAGATAAAAACTGGAAATAAGCTTTCTGAGAAACAACTTGTGATGTATGCATTCCATTCAGGGAGTTATACCTCTTTTCACACAAGACAGGGTTTCAAAACTGTTCCTGTGAAACGGAAAAAGTGATATTTCAGAGCACACTGAGGACTATGGCGAATAGTGAAATATACTGAAATAAAATCGAGGAAGAAGCATTCCAAGAATCTTCTCTCTGATATGTGCATTTACTTCACAGAATTTATGCTCACTCTATGTTGCCCGGTTTCGAAATTCTGTCTTTGAAGAATCTGTGAAGGGATATTTAGTGACGCCCGGAGGCTTGTGGTGAGGAAATAAACATCTTCCGATGAAACCTGTAGAGTAACTTTCTGAGAAACTGCTTTGCGATGTGTGTATTCGTCTCATGGATTTAAACGATTCTTTAGATTGAGCAGATTGAAATCACTGTTTTTGTGGAATCTGAGGAAGGACATTTGGGAACGATCTTTAGAACATGGAGAAAGAAAGACCCTCAGGTAAAACCCAGAAGGAAACTTTCTGTGAAACTACTCTGTGTCATCTTAATTCCTCTTGTTAGTTAAGCCTCTCCTTACATTGAGAAGTTTTATAACCCTGTGTATGTTTAGCTTGTGATGGGACATTCGGGAGCACTTTGAGGCTTATGGTGATAAAGGAAATATGTTCAGACCGAAACTGGAGAGCAGCTTTCCGAGGAACTGCTTTCTGACGTGTGCATTCCACTTACAGTGTTATACGTCTCTTCTCATACAGCGTCGGGGAATCCCTGTTGGAGAAACAGGTACCAAGTGATATTCGGGAGCATGTTGATGCCGATGATGAAAAGGCAAACAGCCTCAGACAAAACCTGGAAAGAAGATTTCTAGGAAACTACTCTGTGATACGTGTAATCATCTCACAGAGGTAAAGGTTTCCTTACATTACACAGATTGAAAACTGTCATGGACGGATCCATGAAAGGACTTTCAGGAACACACTCAGGACTATGGTGAAAAATGAAATATCTTCAGATAAAAACTGGAAAGAAGCTTTCTGTGAATCTGCTTTTTGCTGTTTATTCTTCTCACACAGATGAAGCTTTCTTTACATTACTCAGCTTGGAAACTCCCTCGTGGATGGATCCACGAAGGGATATTTGGGATCACATTTGGGCCTTAAATGTGTGCATTCCACTCAGGGAGTTTTCATGTTCTTCTCGTAAGGCACAGTTTGAACACTGTTCCTGTAAAACCAAAAGAGGGATATTCGAAGCACATTGAAGACTATGGCAAAAAGAGAAATGTCATCCAATGACAAACAGGAAGAAGCACTCGAAGAAACTTCTCTCTGACATACGCGTTCTTTTCACAGGGTGAGAGCTTACTCTACATTTCCCAGTTTGAATGTCGGCCTTTGAGGGTTCTGCGAAGGGATAGTAAGTGGTAACCAGAGGCATGTGTCGAGCAAGGAAATGTCTCACATCGAAAATTGGATAGATGCTTTCTGCGCAACTCTTTCGGAATGTTTGTGTTCATCTCAAAGAGTTAAATCATTCTTTGTATTGAGTAGTTTGAAATCACTGTTTCTGTAGAATCTCAGAAAGGACATTTGGAGACACTCTTTAGAATACCCTGAAAAAGAAATAACCTCAGAGAGAAACCAGAAGGAAGTTTTCTGTGAACCTGCTATGTGTCACGTGAATTCTGCTCACACAGTTAAGCTTCTCTTTTCATTGAGTTGTATCATAACACTGTTTTTGTTTACACTGTGAACGGATATGCAGGAGTGATATGAGGGTTACGATGAGAAAGAAAACGTCTTCAGATAGAAACTGGAGAGAAGCTTTCTGAGGAGCTGATTTGTGACATGTTCATTCCACTCACAGAAATATACTTTTCTTCTCCTAGAGGATTCAGGAATCCCTTTTCGTGAAAAAGCTACCAAGAGACATTCAGGAGTAAAGGGACTGTTCTGGTGAATAAGGAAATATCCTCAGACAAAAAATAGAAATATCATTTCTGTGAAAACACTTTGTGTTAGATATAACTATTCATCTCGCATATTCAAACCTTTCTTATACTATGCAGTTTGGAAACTCCATCGTGCGTGTATCTGCGAAGGGACATTTAGGAGCACATTCAGGCCTTTGGAGAAAGAGGAGATATCATCAGATAAAAACCGGAAAGAAGCTTTCTGAGAAACTACTCAGGGAGTTAAACCTCTTTTCTCACAAAGCAGGGTTTGAACACTGTTCCTGTGAAACCGAAAAAGTGATATTTCAGAGTGCTTTGAGGACTATGGCAAATAGCAAAATATACTGAAATAAAATCATGAAAGAAGAGCTCCAGGAATCTGCTCTCTGATATGTGCATTCACTTCTCAGAATTTATGCTGACTCTATGTTGCCCAGTTTCGAAATTCTGTCTTTGGAGAATCTGTGAATGGATATTTCGTGACGCCTGGAGGCTTGTGGTGAGCAAGGAAACATCTTCCGATGAAACCTGCAGAGTAACTTTCTGAGAAACTGCTTTGTGATGTGTGTATTAGGCTCATAGATTTAAACCATTCTTTGGAAGGAGCAGATTGAAATCACTGTTTTTGTGGAATCTGAGGTAGGACATTTGGGAAGGATACTTAGAAAATGGAGAAAGAAATATCCTTAGGTAAAATCCAGAAGGAAGCTTTCTGTGAAACTAGCCTTTGTCATCTTAATTCCTGTCACTTAGTTAAGCCTCTCCTTATGTTGAGTAGTTTTAAAACCCTGGGTATGTTTAGCTTGTGGTGGTACATTTGGGAGCACTTTGAGGCTTATGGTGAAAAAGGAAATATGTTCAGACCGAAACTGGAGAGAAGATTTCTGAGGAACTCCCTTGGATGTGTGCATTGCAATCACAGTGTTATACCTATCTTCTCATACAGCGTCGGGGAAACCCTTTTGGAGAAACAGGTAAAAAGTGATATTCGGGAGCATATTGATGCCGATGATGAAAAGGGAAATAGCCTCAGACAAAACCTGGAAAGATGCTTTCTAGGAAACTACTCTGTGATATGTGTAATCATCTCACAGAGATAAAGGTTTCCTTACATTACACAGCTTGAAAACTGTCATGGACAGTTAGGTAAAATCCAGAAGAAAGCTTTCTGTGAAAATACTCTGTGTCGTCTTAATTTCTCTCACTTAGTTAAGCCTCTCCTTACTGATTTGTTTTTCTAAGACCACCAGAGTGAGCACAAAAAAACCAGCGAGTAGGCAAGTGTAGGAACAAAACTGCAAATTTATTTTTGGTCACCTAGCTTCAGGGAATAAGGTGGATAGGGAGAGGTCTGTCGGCCTCCAGCAAAGGAGGCCAATAGAGTCATGGCGTGGAGCTCTCGGATGGAATTCTTAATGCAGTCCTGACAGGAGTAGGGGGCTGGGAATTCCACGCAAGACGCTCACCAGGAATGGCTTTTCTAGGAGTGGGAGGGCAATAGGCGGGGAACGGGCGTGTCAGGGTCATTCCGTAGGTGCAACCAGGTAAATCTTGGTCTGCTCGGATTGACGTCACCTGGCGCATGCCCGGTTGGTCTGCACCTTTCCGGGCGCCGGCTGCATTTTCGTGCACACGGGACAAATTGGTGATGAAAAACCCGGAAGTGCGCCATCTTGCTTCATTTTATCCAAACAGTCCAAACTTTTATTGATAATAGTGATAAGTGGCACCATGTTCTGTCAGGCTAATTCCTGCTGTTAAGGGGCGTCATTAAGGTCGGGGCATATGGTTGGTATATGGATGTACGGATGAAGTATAAAATAAGGCACAGTATTAGTATAGGAATGAGGAATGGAAGCATTTGTTGGAATATGGGCAAAACCCAGAAGGAAGGTCCCAGCAAGGTTGGGGTATTAAGGTTCTCTATTTCAGTTTTTTATTTTATTGAGGGTTTGAATGTTAGTGTCTACTAGACCTGACTTGCTAACATAATAGCAGCACTCTTCTCCGAGGAAGAGACAAGTGCCTCCATTTTCAGCTGTGAGCAAGTCTAGGGCTCTCCTGTTTTGGGCAGCTACTTGGGCTATTGAGGTAGTTCGGCGCTGAAGGGAGGCCAGGCTTGCAGCTGATTCCAACAACTAGAGGGAGGAAACCAGCTCGTTTTTGTACGCTATTGGCAGGAGGGTGTAGCTGCAGTGTCAGTTCCACTAGTTCAGCCTTGCTATACAGGGTGATGCTGGGCACTAACGATACTGGGATACAGAAAGAGTGAGATTGAGTTGTGAAACTTTGGTTAAAGGTTTTAGCAAGGGACCCTTTGCACCAGAAATAGCCTCCAATGGGGGCTGTTTGGCCTCCATTGGGCACCTGAGTATGATTAGCCCAGGAAGAATTTGGGGTTTAATAACAAAAAGGAAGGATTGGGCTACTTGGATTTTGGTACAGTGGCGCCTGGAGTGTGAGTAAATTGTGGGATGTTTGACCAGTCGTGTTGAAGGCCATGGGCAGGGGGCTGCCACTGGGGGGGGGGGGGGGCTTCTAAAGCCTCACCGAGGAAGCAATGGGAGAGATTGCTTATATTCAGTGTAGGTTAAGTTTAGCTCTCGGCGGATAAGTGTGATCCATGAGAAGGGGTCTCTATTGTCCGGAGAGATGTTTGACAGCCTTAAGGAAGACAACTGGCAGAACTATGTACTACTGAGTGTGTTCGGCTGTCTTGTGACCAAGTTTCAGTGATGGAAAAAAAATTGCCATACAGTAGGCGGACTAGCAAAGGTCTGAGTGTATGAGTGACACAGCAATATAAGTATAAAATGAGACTTCATTTTCAGTGTAGTCGCAGAGTGTCACTTGCCACTGAAGATGTTCAATGAAAGTTAGGAGACAGGAGAACCACTGCTCTGGACATTTGTCTGGAGGTAGATGTGGGTCTGGGGTTATGTATTCAAAGTCTGATAGGCTTATGTAGAGGATGGTGAGAAAGCGAGCTAAGCGCCAGGGTTCGGGGAGCATGAGATAGTCAAGAAAGTTTTGTAAGTTTCAGGCGAGTGGGGGAAAGTTGAACTGATGTCCACTGATTGTTCTTGGTGGGGGACCTTTTTAGCTGGGAAATATGAATCCAATGCGTGTGTCCTAGGAGTTTTGCTGCTGTATGTGTAGACAGGAGCACAGTGTATGGGCCTTTCCACCTGGACTGTAAGTTTTTGGCATGGATATCTTTTATGTATACTTGGTCTCTGGGACTGAGGGAGAGATGTGGGTTGTAGGCGTCTGTTGGAGGAGGGTGTGCTAACTCAGCGTATTGTCTTAGGAGTTGTCTGAGAAGAGTGAGATATGGGAGGTAGTTTGCCAAAGGGGTGGGCAAGGAAGGTATTTGCTGGAGGGTTAGGGGCCGTCTGTAGACTAATTCGAATGCACTGAGGCCTGTTGGGCTTCGAGGTGCTGCCCGCAGCCAGGTCAGGGCTAAGGGAAGGAGAGTTACCCATGCCTGCCGGGTTTTGATTGAGAGTTTGGTGAGCTGTTGTTTGATGAGTCCGTTAGCCTTTTCCACCTTACCAGAAGACTGAGGCCTATAAGGGATGTGGAGTTTCCAGTTGATGTGTAGGAGGGCTACCACCTGTTGGACTACCTTAGAGATGAATGCTGGACAGTTGTCGGATTGAAGAGTGACCAGGAGTCCAAATCTAGGGATAATATGTTCAGTGAGTATAGAGGCAACAAAGTTCGTGGTTTCTCTTGCGGTATGATAGGCCTCTATCCACCCTGAAAAGGTGTCCACAAGGGTTAAGAGGTACTTGAATTTTTTATGTCTTGACATATGTGTGAAATCAGTTTGCCAATCTTCACCTGGTTGGTGTCCTCTGAGTTGATGGCTGGAATGGGGATTACGCAATGCATCTTGAGGATTTGCCTTTAGGCAAGGTAGAGCACTGCTGGTTGATTGTAACTAAGTGTTTTTGTAGTGTTGGACAGTGAAGGAGGGGATTTAGAAAATTGTATAAGGCTTTGGGTCCTATATGTAAAGAATCATGTATGTCTGTTAGAATGGTAAGGAGTTGTGTTTCAGGAATGACTAATTTGTTATGAATATATATCCAGTCACCTGTAGTTAGTTTGGCTGTTGGATTTTGTAATAGCTTAGCTTTTTCTTCCTGAGTGTAATTAGGAGCATACTGGGGGAAGGGAAAACAGACAGAAGGAGGTTTAGGGGTGGAAAATCCAGCGGCTGACTTGGCAGTGACGTCAGCGAAATTGTGGCCAGCTGTTACCGGTTTAGATGAAGTTTGGTGACCTTTAAAATGTATAATGGCTACCTTGGAAGGTGCCAACAGTGCATCTAATAGTTTGAGTATTTGGTTTTTGTTAATAATAGGGGTACCACAGGTGGTTAAAAACCCTCTCTCTTTCCAGATGACTGAATGAGTGTGTGCGATGAGAAAAGCATATTTAGAAGCTGTGTATATGTTTACTGTTTTTCCTTTTTATAGTAGGAGTGCCTTAGTTAGTGCAGTGAGTTCTGCCTGCTGTGATGTGGTCCCTTTTGGTATGGGTTTTGCCTCTAAAACTGTGGAGGAGGTAACTACTGCATATCCTGCCTGTCTGTTTCCCTGAGGGTTGATAAAGGAGCTGCCATCCACAAATAGGGTTAGTTGTGCATTCTGAAGGGGCTGGTCATGCAAGTATAGGTGGCTGGGGGGTTAAGCTTCCAGGACCTCAGGACAAGAATGTTTAGTATGGGGTGGTTTAAGAGGGCCTGGCAGTAAAGTGACTGGATTTAGGGAGGAGCAGCACACCTCTAAAGTAACAGCGGGGTCTTCTATGAATAAGAGATGGAAACGTTGGAGCCGGGATGAAGTTAAGTGGCTAACACTTTTATGAGAGATGAGATCCTGAAGACAGTGTGTGGCGAGGACTGTTAGGTTACTGCCTCTATTGAGCTTTTTTGCTTCCTGGGTCAGGCAGGCTGCAGCTGCTAAGGCATGCAGACAGGGTTGCCAGACTTGTACATTTGGGACTAGTTGTTTGGATACATAGGCCACAGGGTGGTAGGTGCTGCCGACAGGCTGGGCTAAAAGACCAACTTCCACTTTCTGCCTTTCATCTGTAAAGAGTGGGAAGGGACGCTGGAAATCAGGTATTGAGAGAGTGGGTTGTGAGAGAAGACAAGCTTTTAAGTGGGTGAAATGAGTCGAGATTAACTTGGGGTTCGACAAATGCCCGTTAGGAGTTTCTTTAACTGCAGCATATAAGATTTGGCTAAGAATCCAAAATGGGAGATCCAAAGTCTAAAAAAGCCTATTAGACCTAGGAAGGATTGAATTTCTTTTGCATTTTGAGGGGGAATAAGGTTACGTATTAGGGCCGTGCGGTTGGTGGTTAGTGACTGGGTTATTGGGGTGATTTTAATTCTTAAGTATATGATGGTTTGGCAAGAAATTTGGGCCTTGTGTTTATATACTCTATAACCTAATGAGCCTAAATGGTTGAGGAGAGTTGCATTGTCTAGAAGAGAGTCTTTTTTGGTAGGGCTACAGATTAGGAGATCATCTACATACTGCAGAACTTTGCTATTAGTGAGAGGGCAGGAGGCAAGGTCTTTTGCTAAGGCCTGACCAAAGAAATGGGGGCTGTCCCGGAACCCTTGTGGGAGTACTGTCCACATCAGTTGAGTGGAGATATGTGTGTCTGGGTCCTCTCATGTGAAAGCAAAAAGGAACTGGCCGTCTGTGTGTAGGGGTATGGTAAAGAAAGCATCCTTAAGGTCTAGCACAGTAAAATAAGTAGAATTGGTGGGGATATGGACAGAAGGGTGTAAGGGTTGGGAACTACAGAGTGCGTTGGATGGATAGCCTCATTGACTAGCCGAAGATCCTGTACTAACCTATACGTTCCGTCTGCCTTCTTAACTGGAAGTATTGGAGTGTTACATGGGGAGTGTTTGTGGACAAGAATATGTTGGTTAAGTAGTGGCGTGATAATTGGCTTTAAGCCTTGTAGATGTGTCAGAGAGAGAGAGAATTGGGGACGGTTTGGGAAACCAGTGGGATCTTTGAGCTTGACAAGGACTGGTCTGTGGTGGGCAGCTATGACCGGGGGGGAAGTGTCCCACACTTGAGGGTGTACAGAAATAGGGAAGATGGGTGGTGGGGGCGACATAGGAGGAGCGTGTGTGCCTGCACAAAGCATGAGAAACAGGTTGTGAGGGGGTTGAAGAGGAGTGGATGTATTTTTGGTAATGTATAGGGAGGCCTTTAATGTGCTCAGTCTAGTAAGCGGGTAGGGCATCTGGGTGTAATGAGGAATGAGTGAGCAAAGTAGTTGTTGGCCAGGCAGCAATTAAGGAGTGGAGTTTTTCGTGGAGTGGATGGCTTTCTGTCTACTCCTACTACAGAGATATTGGATGGAAGGCTAGGTCCAGAGAAGGATGGCAAAATAGAATAAGTAGCCCCACTATGTATTAAAAAATTAATTGTCTTACCCGTGACCAGGAGAGTTACCCATGGCTCGGCCAGGGTGATGGGGGTCCCCGAGTCTCAGCACCTTCAGTTGTCGTCGTCCAGATGTAGGAGCTGGAAGGAGCTCCCAGGATTCTGGGAAAGGGGGTCAAGTGGAGACACGGCATCTGTTCTCAGTGTGGGGCAATCAGACTTCCAGTGTCCTCCCTGTTGGCAAGCAGGGCAAGTGATTGCTGGTGGATGAGGTTTAGGACATTCACTGGCCCAATGTCCTGATGCCTTGCACTTATAGCAATGCTGCGTTGGGGCTCAGGGAACTCGCGGACACCTGTTGGCATAGTGTCCTGCCTTGCTGCACTTATAGCAGGCTCCTTTTGTAGCCTTGGAATCTGCGGGGTGTGTGCTCTCTGGCCTGGGGTTACGACTGCACTGTAAAGCCGCTGCTAGGAGCTATGCTTTCTGTTTAAGTAGAGCCTGTAGCTGTGCTTCAACCATCTCCTCTCTGGAGTTATAGACCTTAAAGGCTAATTTAACCAGGTCTTCCATTGTTGCCTGAGGACCATCCTCTACCTTTTGAAGATTTTTACTAATGTCAGGAGCTGATTGAGAAATGAAATAAGACGCCACAATGATGACCCCTGTGGGGGATGCTGGATCTAACCGGGTATATTGCATTAGAACCTCAGGCAGCCTATTTAAGAATGCGGCTGGAATTTCTTCTGGATTTTGAACAATTTCTTTTAATTTGTTAAAATTCACAGTTTTGTTTGAGGCTGCTTGCATACCAGCCAACAAACACTGGACCGTTATGTCTCGCCTACGGCGCCCAGGCTGGCCTGCTTGGTAGTTCCATTCTGGGTCTGCCGAGGGGACTGCTTGCTCCCCTAGTGGGATAGTGGCATCAGTTAAATGTAGTTGGTTGGCATGCTGCCTGGTGGCAGCTAGGATGCACTCTTGCTCCTTGGGGTTTAGGGTGGAGTTTAGGAAAACCTGGAGGTCATGCCATGTTAAGTCATAGGCCTGACAAAGGTATCTAAATTCCTTTATGTATATGGTAGGATTAGCTGAGAAATCACCTAAACGCTTCTCAATTTTGGAAAGATCGGCCAGTGAAAAAGGGACATGTACTCTGACTACGCCCTCCACCCCAGCTACCTCTCTCAAAGGTGCTAACACTGTAGGAGGGTGTGGGGCAGGAATGAGGGCATCAGCAGGGCACTTAGAGCAGGTGTGGGCAGAAACAGGAGACTCAAGACAGCCAGTTGTGGGCCCCGAAGTAGGCACGGGACCGAGTGGATTACTAGTATATAAGGAAGAGGAAGGAGGAGTCTGGACGGAGGGAGGAGGAGAAGTGTAGGGCGCAAGTGAGGGAAACCCTAGGTCCTCCGGCTGAACAGAAAAGAATGAAGACTCCTCTTTTTCGGGTTCCTGTGAGCCGGCGTCTTTGGAAAGCATAATTTGGGCCAAAGAGCATCGGCTACACAGGTCTGGATGAGAGCATAAGACCCAAAAGACTTGTATGTAAGTTATTTCGGACCACTTGCCTAGCCGCTGGCAGAAATTGCTGAGGTCGGTCAGAACATTCAGGTCTAGGGTGCCCTCTGGTGGCCACTGAGACTGACTGTCTAGTTTGTATCGGGGCCACGTACAGTGGAAAGGAAAATTAACCACTTCCTCCTAAGGTCTTGTTCGAACTGTAAGGTTTTTAAATTGGCTAGGAGGCACCCTAAGGGGATGCTCCTTGGAAATTTGGAGTGGGGGTTTCCCATTGGTTTCCTCTTTACTTACACAATGGACACATTGGAAATGGAAGTGGATCTCTGCCTGGCTTCAAAGCGTCCTTTGGAACCAGCAGGGACAGACTGGAGGCTCTTGGAGCCAAGGTGGAGATTACCACCAGGTGGACATCTCCATCCTGAACGGGTTTCCCGAGCCACGTGGTGGCTCCCGAACCACTTGGTGGCTCAAAAGTGGGCCTCGGACCTGCGCAGGATTTTTGGCCAAGGGAGGTAAAGAGGAGACAAGGGCACTTACCCCAGAGAGGCCGTGAGAATGAGGGAAGAGGATCTCAGCTCCTGGTCCATCCACGGCGTGGAAGGTGGAGGAGTAGGCTCCCCGGATCCTGGGGTCCCTGAGGAGGGGTCTCCTCCCAGGTATGCACCAACTGATTTGTTTTTCTAAGACCACAAGAGCGAGCACAAAAGAACCAGCTAGTAGGCAAGGGTAGGAGCAAAACTGCAAATTTATTTTTGGTCACCTAGCTTCAGGGAAGAAGGTGGTTAGGGAAAGGTCTGTCGCCCTCCGGCAAGGGAGGCCAAGAGAGTCGCCCCGCGGAGCTCTGGGATGGAGCTCCTAATGCAGTCACGACAGGAGGGAGGAATGATAACTCCGTGCGAGATGCTCACTGGGAGCGGCATTTCTAGAAGTGGGAGGGCATTAGGCGGGGCACGGGCGTGTCGGAGGCGTTCTGTAGGTGCGACCAGGTAAATCTTGGTCTCTTTGGATTGACATCACCTGAGGCATGCCCGGTTGGTCTGCCCCTTCCCAAGCGCCGGCTGCATTTTTGCACGCATGGGAAAAGATGGTGATGAAGAACCTGGAAGTCTGCCATATTTCCTCCTTTTATCCAAACACATACATTGAGTAGTTTTATAACCCTGTATATGTTTAGGGTGTAATGGGACTTTCGGGAGAACATTGAGGCTTACGGTGAAAAAGGAAATATGTTCAGACCGAAACTGGAGAGAAGCTTTCCGAGGAACTGCTTTGTGACGTGTGCATTCCACTCACAGTGTTATACCTCTCTTCTCTTTCAGCATTGGGGAAACCTTTTTGGAGAAACAGGTTCCAGGTGATATTCGGGAGCATGTTGATGCCGATGATGAAAAGGGAAATAGCCTCAGACAAAACCTGGAAAGAAGCTTTCTAGGAAACTACTCTGTGATATGTGTAATCACCTCACATAGATAAAGGTTTCCTTACATTACACAGCTTCAAAACTGTCATGGACGGATCCACGAAGGGATTTTCGGGAGCACAGACAGGACTGTGGTGAAAAAGAAAATATCTTCAGATAAAAACTGGAAAGATGCTTTCTGTGAATCTGCTTTTCTCTATGTTTATTCTTCTCACATAGATGAAGCTTTCTTTGCATTACGCAGCTTGGAAACTCCCTCATGAATGGATCCACGAGGGGATATTTGGGATCACATTTGGGCCTATGGTCAAATAGGAAATAGAGTCAGATAAAACTGGAGAGAAGCTTTCTGAGAAACTGCTTGGTGATATGTGCATTCCACTCAGGAATTTTAATGTTCTTCACCTAAGGCACAGTTTGAACACAGTTTCTGTAAATGCAAAAGAATGATATTCAGAGCATATTGAAGACAATGGCAAAAAGTGAAATGTCATCCAATAAAAAACAGAAAGAACAACTCGAAGAAACAGCTCTCTGACATGCCCATTCTTTCCACAGGGTTAAAGCTTATTCAAATTTTCCAGTTTGAAAGTAGGCCTCTGAGGGTTCTGCGAAGAGATAGTATGTGGCAACCAGAGGCCTGTGTTGAGCAAGGAACTGTCTCCCATCGAAAATTGGAGAGAAGCTTTCTGTGCATCTCTTTTGTGATGTTTGTATTGAACTCAAAGAGTTAAATCACTCTTTGGATTGAGCAGTTTGAAATCACTGTTTCTGTGGAATCTGAGAAAGGACATTTTGAGACGCTCCTTAAAATATCCTAAGAAATAACCTCAGAAAGAAACCGGAAGGAAGCTTTCTGTGAAACTGCTCAGTGTCACCTGAATTCCGCTCACAACTTAAGCTTCTCTTTTCACTGAGCAGTATCATAACACTGTTTTTGTTTAGACTGCGAAGGGATATTCAGGAGAGATTTGAGGGTTACGGTGACAAAGGAAACGTCTTCAGATAGAAATTGGAGAGAAGCCTTCTGAGGAGCTGCTTTGTGATGTGTGCATTCCATTCACAGAAATATACCTTTCTCCTCCTAGAGGATTCTGGAAACCGTTGTGGAGAAAAAGCTACCAAGAGACATTTGGGAGTATAGGGATGGCTATGGTGAAAAAGGAAATATCCTCAGACAAAACTGGAAAGAAGATTTCTGTGAAACTCCTTCGTGTTAGATATATATATATTCATCTCGCATAGTTCAAAGATTTCTTATATTATGCAGTTTGGAAACTCCGTCATGCACGAATCCGTGATGGGACATTTGGGAGCACATTCAGGCCTATGTTGAAAGAGGGGATATCTTCATATAAAAACAGGATAGAAGATTTCTGAGAAACTACTTGTGATGTATTCATTCCGTTCAGGGAGTTATACCTCTTTTCTCACAAGGCAGTGTTTAAACACTGTTCCTGAGTAACCGAAAATGTGACGTTTTGGAGCGAACTGAGGACTATGGCAAATAGTGAAATATACTGAAATAATATCGAGAAAGAGGCGTTCCAAGAATCTGCTCTCTGATATGTGCATTCACTTCACAGCATTTATGCTTACTCTATGTTGCCCGGTTTCAAAATTCTGTCTTTGAAGAATCTGTGAAGGGATATTTAGTGATGCCAGGGGGCTTGTGTTGAGCAAGGAAACATCTTCCGATGAAACCTGCAGAGTAGCTTTCTGAGCAACTGCTTTGCGATGTGTGTATTCATCTCATAGATTTAAACCGTTCTTTGGATTGAACAGATTGATTCCTCTCGCTCAGTTAAGCCTCTGAGTCATCTTAATTCCTCTCGCTCAGTTAAGCCTCTCCTTACGTTGAGTAGTTTTATACCCCTGTGTATGTTTAACATGTGATGGGACATTCGGAACAGTTTGAGGCTTATGGGGAAAAAGGAAATATGTTCAGACTGAAACTGGAGAGAAGCTTTTCAAGGAACGGCATTGTGATGTGTGCATTCCACTCACAGAAACATACCTTTCTTCTCCTAGAGGATTCCGGAATCCCTTTTGGAGAAAAAGCTACCAAGAGATATTCGGGAGTATAGCGACGACTGTGGTGAAAAAGGAAATATCCTCAGACAAAAACTGGAAAGAAGATTTCTCTGAAAGTGCTTTGTGTTAGATATATTTATTTATCTCGCATAGTTAAAACTTTAATTATATTACGCAGTTTGGAAACTCTGTCGTTCACAGTTCCGCAAGGGGACATTCGGGAGCACATTCAGGCCTATGGTGAAAGAGGAGATATCTTCAGGTAAAAACGGGATAGAAGCTTTCTGAGAAACTACTTTGTGATGTATGCATTCCACGCAGGGAGTTATACCTCTTTTCTCACAAGGCAGTGTTTCAAAACTGATCCTGTGAAACCAAAAATGTGATATTTCAGAAGGCTTTGAGGACTATGGTGAATAGTGAAATATACTGAAATAAAATCGAGCTAGAAGGATTCCAAAATCTCCTCACTCATATGTGCCTTCACTTCACAGGATTCATGCTTACTCTATGTTGCTCAGATTCGAAACTCTGTCTTTGAAGTATCTGTGAAGGGATATTTAGTGATGTTCTGTGGCTTGTGGTGAGACAGAAAACGTGTTCTGATGAAAACTGCAGAGAAACGTTCTGAGTAACTGCTTTGTGATGTGTGTATTCGTCTCATAGCATTAAACCATTCTTTGGAATGAGCAGCTTGAAATCACTGTTTTTGTGGAATCTGAGGAAGGACATTTGGGAACAATCCTTAGAATATGGAGAAGGAAATATCATCAGGTAAAATCCAGAAGGAAGCTTTCTGTGAAACTGCTCTGTACCGTCTTAATTCCTCTCACTCAGATAAGTCTCTCTTTTCGTGGAACAGGTTTCTAGCCCTGTGTATGTTTAGCGTGTGAAGGGGCATTCCAGAGCACTTTGAAGCTAACGGTGAAAAAGGAAATATGTAAAGACCGAAACTGGAGAGAAGCTTTCTGAGGAACTGCTTTGTGACGTGTGCATTCCAGTCACAGTGTTATACCTCCCTTGTCATACAGCGTCAGGGAAACCCTTTTGGAGTAACAGGTAGCACGTGATATTCAGGAGCATGTTGATGCCGATGGTGAATAGGGAAATAGCCTCAGACAAAAACTGGAAAGAAGTTTTCTAGGAAACTATTCTGTGATATCTGTAATCATCTCACATATATAAAGATTTCCTTACATTAGGAAGGAAATATATCTTATACCTTAGGTAGGAATATACCTTACACATTAGGAAGGAAATACACCTTACATTAGGTGGAAATATAGTCAGATAAAAAATGGAGAGAATCTTTCTGAGAAACTGCTTGGTGATGTGTGCATTCTACTCAGGGAGTTATAATCTTCTTCTCATAAGGCACACTTTGAACACTGTTCCTGGAAAACCAAAAGAGTGATATTGTGAGCACATTGAAGACTAATGCAAAAAGTGAAATGTCGTCCAATGAAAAACAGAAGGAAGCACTCAATGAAACTGCTCTCTGACTTGTCCATTATTTTCACAGGGTTAAAGCTTACTCTACATTTCCCAGTTTGAAAGTCGGTCTTTGAGGTTTCTGTGAAGGGATAGTAAGTGGCGACCGGAGGTCTGTATGAGGCAAGGAAATGTCTTCCATCGAAAATAGGAGAGAAGCTTTCTGGGAAACTCTTTTTTGATGTTTGTATTCATCTCATAGAGTTAAATCATTCTTTGGATTGAGTAGATTTAAATCACTGTTTCTGGGGCGGAGCAAGATGGCCGAATAGGAGCAGCTTCAGTCTCCAACTCCCAGCGCGAGCGACACAGAAGACCGGCGATTTCTGCATTTTCAACTGAGGTACTGGGGTCATCTCACTCGGGAGTGCCGGACAATCGGTGCTGGTCAGCTGCTGCAGCCCGACCAGCGAGAGCTGAAGCAGGGCGAGGCATCGCCTCACCTGGGAAGCGCGAGGGGGAAGGGAGTCCCTTTTCCTAGCCAGGGGAACTGAGACACACAACACCTGGAAAATCGGGTAACTCCCACCCCAATACTGCGCTGTAACACCGGCACACCGGAGATT
>NC_045435.1:127136961-127243195 GCF_002776525.5 Piliocolobus tephrosceles | reverse complement strand
GTGAGAAAGGAAACGTCCTCAGAGAGAAACTGGAGAGTAGCTTTCTGTAGAGATGTTTTGTGACGTGTGCATTCCACTCACAGACGTGCACCTTTCTTCTCCTAGAGGATTCCGGAATTTCTTTTTGAGGAAAAGCTACCAAGAGATATTCGGGAGTATAGCGATGACTATGGTAAAAAAGGAAATATCCTCAGACAAATACTGGAAAGAAGATTTCTGTGAAACTGCTTTGTGTTAGATATATGGATTCATCTCGCATAGTAAAAACTTTAAGCATATTACGCATTTTGGAAACTCCGTCATGCAGAGATCCACAAAGGGACATTCTGGATCACATTCAGACCTACGGTGAAAGAGGAGATATCTTCAGATAAAAACTGGATAGAAGATTTCTGAGAAACTACATTGTGATGTATGCATTCCACTAAGGGAGTTTTACCTCTTTCTCACAAGGCAGGGTTTGAACACTCTTCCTGTGAAACTGAAAAAGTGATATATCAGAACGCATTGAGGACTAAGGCAAATAGTGAAATATACTGAAATAATATCGAGGAAGAAGCGTTCCAAGATTCTGTTCTCTGATATGTGCCTTCACTTCACAGTGTTAATGCTTACCTTATGTTGCCCTGTTTCGAAACTCTGTCTTTGAAGAATCTGTGAAGGGATATTTAGTGACGCCCGGAAGCTGGTGGTGAGGGAGAAATCACCTTCCAATGAAACCTGCAGAGAAACGTTCTGAGCAACTGCTTTGCGATGTGTATAGTCGTCTCACAGAGTTGAACCATTCTTCGCACTGAGCAGATTGAAATCATTGTTTTTGTGGAATCTGAGGAAGGACATTTGGGGATGATCTTAGGAATATGGAGAAAGAAATATTCTCAGGTAAAATCCAAAAGGAAACTTTCTGGGAAACTACCCTGTGTCGTCTTAATTCCTCTACTCAGATAAGCCTCTCTTTTCATTGACCAGTTTTCTAGCCCTGGGTAGTTTGCCATGTGATGGGATAATCGGGAGCACTTTGTGGCTAACGGTGAAAAAGGAAATATGTTCAGACCGAAACTGGAGAGAAGTTTTCCGAGGAACTCCTTTGTTACGTGTGCATTCCAGTCACCTTTTTATACCTCTCTTCTCATACAGCGTAAGGGAAAATTTTTTGAAAAACAGGTACCAGGGGATATTCGGGAGCATGTTCATGCCGATGGTGAAAAGGGAAATAGCCTCAGACAAAAACTGAAAAGAAGCTTTCTAGGAAACTACTCAGTAATATGTGTAATCATCTCACATAGATAAAGCTTTCTTTACATTATGAAGCTTGTAAACTGTCATGCACGGATCCATGAAGGAAACTTCCGGAGCATATACAGGACTAGGGTGAAAAAGGAAATATCACCAGATAAAAACTGAAAATAAGCTTTCTGTGAATTTGCTTTTTGCTGTGTTTATTAATCTCCAATAGATGAAGCTTACTTTATATTACACAGCTTGGAAATTTCCTCGTGGATGCATTTCTGAAGTGATATTTAGGATTGCATTTGGGCCCATAATAAATAGGAAATATCATCATATAAAAACTGGAAAGTAGTTTTCAGAGAAACTGCTTGGTGATGTGTGCATTCCATTCAGGGACTTATAAATTTCTTCTCATAAGGCATAGTTTGAACACTGTTCTTCTAAAACCAAAAGAGTAATGTTCAAAACACATTGCAGACTACGGCAAAAAGTGAAATGTCATTAAAAAAAAAAAAAAAAAAACAGAAAGAAGCACTGGAAGAAACTGCTCCCTGTCATGTCGACTCTTTTGAGAGGGTTAAAGCTTACTTTACATTTCCCAGTTTTAAAGTCAGTCTTTGACGTTTCTGAGAAGGGATAGTAAGTGGTAACCAGGGGCCTGTGTTAGCAAGGAAATGTCTTCCCTCGAAAACTGGAGAGAAGCTTTCTGCTCAATTCCTTTGAGATGTTTGTATTCGTCTCATAGCATTAAATCATTCTTTGGATTGAACAGTTTGAATTCACTGTTTCTGTGGAATCTGAGAAAGGACATTTGGAAACGCTCTTTAGAATACCCTGAAAAAGACATAACCTCAGAGAGAAACCAGAAGGAAGCTTTCTGTGAAACTGCACTGTGTCACCTGAATTCCGTTCACACATTTAAGCTTCTCTTTTTATTCAGCTGTATCATAACACTGTTTTTGTTTAGTCTGCGTAGAGATACTCTGGAGGGCTTCGAGGCTTATGGTGAGAAAAGGAATGTCTTTAGATAGAAACTGGAGAGAACTTTCTGAGGAGCTGCTTTGTGACGTGTGCATTCCACTTACAGATATATGCCTTTCTACTCCTAGAGAATTCCAGAATCCCTTCTGGAGAAAAAGCTACCAAGAGATATTTGGGAGTACAGTGATGACTATGGTGAAAAAGGAAATATCCTAAGACAAAAACTGGAAGGAAGATTTCTGTGAAACTGCTTTGTGTTAGATATATTTATTCGTCTCACCTAGTTAAAACTTTATTATATTATGCATTTGGAAACTCCGTCATACACAGATCTGCGAATGGACATTCGGTAGCACATTCAGGCCTACGGTGAAAGAGGAGATATCTTCAGATAAAAACTGGATAGAAGCTTTCTGGGAAACTACTTTGTGATGTATGCATTCCATTGACGGTGTTATACCGCTTTTCTCACAAGGCAGTGTTTGAACTCTGTTCCTGTGAAACCAAAAAGGTGATAATTCGGAATGCATTGAGGACTATAGCGAATAATGAAGTATACTGAAATAAAATCGAGGAAGAAGCTTTCGAAGAATCTGCTCTCTGATATGTGAATTCACTTCACAGAGTTAACGCTTACTCTATGTTGCCCAGTATTGAAACCCTGTCTTTGAAGAATCTGTGAAGGGATATTTAGTGACGCCCAGAGGCTTGTTGTGAGCAAGGAAACCTCTTCCGATGAAACCTGCAGAGAAACGTTCTGAGCAACTGCTTTGCGATGTGTGTATTCGTCTCATAGTGATAAAGAATTTTTTGGATTGAGCAGCTTGAAATCACTGTTTTTGTGGAATCTGTGGAAGGACATTTGGGAACGATCCTGAGAATATGGAGAAAGAAATATCCTGAGGTGAAATCGAGAAGGAAGCTTTCTGTGAAGCTACTCTGTGTCATCTTAATTCCTCTCGCTCAGATGATCCTCTCTTTAGATTGAACACTTTTCCAGCCCTGTGTATGTTTAGCGTGTGATGTGATATTCAGGAGCACATTGTGTCTGACCATGAAAAAGGAAATATGTCCAGACCGAAACTGGTGAGAAACCTCCGAGGAACAGCGTTGTGACATGTGCATTCCAGTCACAGTGTTATACCTCTCTTTTCATACAGTGGTGGGGAAATCCTTTTGGAGAAACAGGTACCAAGTGATATTCGGGAGCATGTTGATGCCGAAGGTGAAAGGAGAAATAGCCTCAGACAAAAACTGGAAAGAAGCTTTCTAGGAAACTACTTGATTTTTTTTCTAAGAACCACCAGAGCGAGAACAAAAGGACCAGCGAGTAGGCAAGGCTAAAAGCAAAACTGTAAATTCATTCTTTGGTCATCTAGCTCCAGGAAGAAAGGTGTGTAAGGTGAAGACTGTTGGCCTCTGGCAAAGGAGGCCAAGAGAATCACCCAGGCGGAGTTCCTAATGCAGTCCCGACAAGAATAGGGGCTGAGGAAGGCCACGCAGTGCACCTGCCTGGAGCTGCATTTATAGGAGTGGAAGGGCAATAGGCGGGACACAGGCGTGTCGGTGGGGGAGGGTCTGCAGGTGCCACCAGGTAAATCTTGGTCTCTTCGGATTGGCATCATCTGGCACATGCCTGGTGGGCTGCACCTTCCCAGGCGCCAGCTGCATTTTCATGCACATGGGAAGAGTTGGTGATGAAGAACCCAGAAATGCGCAAACTTGCTCTGTTCGTCCAAACAGTCCAACCTTTTATTGATAATAGTGATAAAGGGGCGCCATGATCTGTCTGGCTACTGCCTGTTGTTAAATGGCATCATTAAGGTCGAGGCCTATGGTTGGTGTTTGGACGTACAGATGAAGAAGCATTTGGTTGAAGGTGATGCGAGTGATTTCTTGTATCTTGGCATGGAGAAATTTGATCCAAATGGGGGCAAATCATAAAATAAAACACAGTATTAGTATAGGAATGAGGAATGGAAACATTTTTTGGAATATAGACAAAACCCAAAAACATGGTCCTGGCAAGGCTGGGGAGTATGAAATAGTTAAGAAAATTTAGTAAGTGTGAGGCGTGTGGGGGAAAGTGGAACTGATTTTCACTGATTGCTTTCGGTGGGGACCCTTTCTAGCTGGGAATGAGGAAAGAGTTTGCAAAGTACTTGTTGACCAGGCAGCAATTAAGGTGTGGATTGGATGGAAGGCTAGGTCCAGAGAAGGATGGCAAAATAGAATAGATACCCCACTGTCAATTAAAAAATTAATTGTCTCACCCACTACCAGGAGAGTTACCCACACCTTCCCAAGGGTGATGGGGGTCCCTGAGTCTTGGCACCTTCAGTTGTCATCGTCAAGATGTAGGAGCTGGAAGGAGCTCCCAGGATCCTGGGAAAGGGAGTCAGGTCAAGACGTGCCACCTGTTCCCAGGGTGGGGCAATCAGACTTCCAGTGTCTTTCCTGTTGGCAAATAGGGTAGAGGGTTGCTGGTGGACGAATGTTAGGACATTCACTGGCCCAATGTCCTGATGCCTTTTACTTATAGCAATGCTGTGTTGGGGTCAAGGACCCCGTGGACACCTGTTGGCATAGTGTCCTGCCTTGCTGCACCTATAGCAGGCTCCTTTTGTAACCTTGGAGTCTGCAGGCTGTGTACTCTCTGATCTGGGGTTACGACTGGGCTGTGAAGCCATTGCTAGGAGCTGTAACTTCTGTTTGAGGTGAGCCTGTCACTGTGCTTCAGCCGTCTCCTCTCTGGCTCTCTGGAGTTACAGACCTTAAAGGCTCATTTAACCAGGTCTTGTATTGGTGCCTGAGGACCAACCTCTACCTGTTGAAGTTTTTTTACAAATGTCAGGAGCTGATTGAAAAATGAAGGAGGAGTGTAGGAAGGGGGTGAGTGTACGCAGACAGAAGGAAACCCTAGGTTCCTTTCCGGCTGAACAGAAAGGAATAAAAGACTCCTCTTTGTCGGGTTCCTGTGAGCCGGCATCCCTCGTCAGTATATCCTGAACCAAAGAACACTGGCTACGCAAGTCTGGAGGAGAGCCTAAGGCCCAAAAGCCTTCTATGTAATTAATTTCGGACCACTTGCCTAGCCGCTGGCAGAAATTGCTGAGGTCAATCAGAACATTACGGTCTAAAGTGCCCTCTGGTCGCCACTGAGACTGATTATCTACTGTGTATTGGGGCCACGTCACAGTGGAAATGAAAAGTAACCGCTGTAAGGTTTTTAAATTGGCTAGGAGACACCCTAAGGGGGTGCTCTTTGGAAATTTGGACTGGAGGTTTCCAATTTGTTTCCTCTTTACTTACACAATGGAGATCTCTGCCTGGCTTCAAAGCGTCCTTTGAAATCAACAGAGACAGACTGGAGGGTCTTGGAGCCAAGGCAGAGATTACTTTCAGGAGACGGTTGTCTCCATCCTGAACGGGTCCCCTGAGCCACTTGGTACCTCAAAAGTAAGCCTCGGACCTGCGCAGGATTTTTAGCCGAGGGAGGTAAAGAGGAGACAAGGTCACGTACCACACACAGGCCATGAGAGTAAGGGAAGCGGGTCTCAGGTCCCGGTCCGTCTGTGGCGTAGGAGCAGGAGGAGGTTCCTCAACCCTTAGAGGCCAGAGGAGGGGTCTCCTCCCGAGTTTCGACACCAACGGATTTGTTTTTCTAAGAACCACCAGAGTGAGCACAAAAGAACCAGCGAGTAGGCAAGGCTAAAAGCAAAACTGCAAATTTATTCTTTGGTCATCTAGCTCCAGGAAAAAAGGTGTGTAAGGTGAAATCTGTCGGCCTCCAGCAAAGGAGGCCAAGAGAGTCACCCAGAAAGAGTTCCTAATGCAGTCCCGGCAAGAGTAGGCGCTGAGGAAGCTCACGCGGCGCGCCTGCTGGTAGTGACTTTTCTAGGAGTGGAAGGGCAATAGGCGGGGCACTGGAGTGTCAGTGGGGGGAAGGCTCTGCAGATGCCACCAGGTAAATCTTGGTCTCTTCGGATTGACATCACCTGGCGCATGCCTGGTTGGTCTGCACCTTCTCAGGCGCCAGCTGCATATTCGCGCACACGGGAAGAGTTGGTGATGAAGAACCCGGAAATGCGCCATCTTGCCTCAATTCGTCCAAACATTACTCAGTGGTATGTGTAATCGTCTCACATAGATAAAGCTTTCTTTACATTATGCAGCCTGGAAACAGGCATGGACAAATCCACGAAGGGACCTTCGGGAGCACATTCAAGACTAGGGTGAAAAAGGAAATATGTTGAGATAAAAAGTGGTAAGAACCTTTCTGTGAATCTGCTTTTTGCTATGTTCATTCATCTCACATAGCTGAAGCTTTCTTAACATTACACAGCTTGTAAACTCCCTCCTGGATGGATCCGTGTGGGGATATTTGGGATCACATTTGGGCCTATGTTGAAAGAGTAAATATAGTCAGATAAAAACTGGAGAGAAGCTTTCCTAGAAACTGCTTGGTGATGTGTGCATTCCACTCAGGGTATTAAAGATTCTTCTCATCAGGCACAGTTCGAACACTGTTCCTGTAATCCAAGAGAGTGATATTCAGAGCACATTGAAGACTATGGCAAAAAGTTAAATGTCGCCCAATAAAAAACAGACAGAAGTACTCGAAGAAAATGCACTCTGAAATGTCCATTCTTTTCACAGGTTTAAAGCTTACTCTACATTTCCCAGTTTGAAAGTCGGTCTTTGAGGGTTCTGTGAAGGGATCGTAAGTGGCAACCAGAGGCCTGTGTGAGGCAAGGAAATATCTTCCAACAAAAATCGGAGAGAAGCTTTCTGTGCAACCTTTTCATGATATTTGTATTCTTCTCATAGAGTTAAATCATTCTGTAGACTGAGGACTTTGAAGTCACTGCTTCTGTGGAATCTGAGGACATTTGGAAACACTCTTTAGAATATCCTGAAAAAGAAATAACCTCAGAGAAAAACCAGAAGGAAGCTTTCTGTGAAACTGCTTTGTGTCAAGTAAATTCCACTCACACAGTTAAGCTTCCTTTTCATTGAGCTGTATCGTAACACTGTTTTGTTGAGTCTGCTAAGGGATATTCTGGAGAACATTGAGGCTTACGGTGAGAAAGGAAACGTCTTCAGATAGAAACTGGAGAGAGCTTTCTGAAAATCTGCTTTGTGACATATGCATTCCACTCACAGAAATATACCTTTCTTCTTCTAGAGCATTCCGGAATCCCTTTTGGTAAAAAGCTACCAAGAGATATTCGGGAGTATAGCGACGACTATGGTGATAAAGGAAACATCCTCAGACAAAAACTGGAAAGAAGATTTCTGTGAAACTGCTTTGTGTTAGATATATTTATTTGTCTCACATAGCTGAAACTTTAACTTTATTACACAGTTTGTAAACTCCGTCATGCACATATCCGCGAAGGGATGTTCGGGCGCACATACAGGCCTATGGTGAAAGAGGAGATATCTTCAAATAAAAACTTGACAGAAACATTCTGAGAATCTACTTTGTGATTTATCCATTTCACTCAGGGAATTATACCTCTTTTCTCACAAGTCAGTGTTTGAAACCTGTTCCTCTGAAACCGAAAAAGTGCTTTTTTGGAAATCATTGAGGACTACGGCAGAAAGTGAAATATACTGAAATAAAATCGAGGAAGAAGCGTTCCAAGAATCTGCTCTCTGATATGTGCATTCACTTCACAGAGTTAATGGTTACTCTATGTTGCCCAGTTTCGAAACTCTGTTTTTGAAAACTCTGTGAAGGGATATAACGTGAGGCCCAGAGGCTCACGGTGAGTGAGGAAATGTCTTCCGATGAAACCTGCAGAGAAATGTTCTGAGCAAGTGCTTCACAATGTGTGTATTCGTCTCCTTGAGTTAAACCATTCTTTGGATTGAGCAGCTTGAAATCACAGTTTTTGTGGAATCTGAGGAAGGACATTTAGGAACGATCCTTAGAATATGGAGAAAGAAATATCCTGAGGTAAAATTGAGAAGGAAGCTTTCTGTGAAATTACTCTGTGTCGTTTTAGTTCCTCTCACTCAGATAAGACTCCCTTTTCATTGAGCAGTTTTCTTGCCCTGTACATGTTTACCGTTTGATGGGACATTCGGGAGCACATTGAGGCTTACAGTGAAAAAGGAAATATGATCAGATTGAAACTGGAGGGAAGCTTTCCGAGGAACTGCTTTGTGACTTGTTCATTCAACTCACAGTGTTATACCTCTCTTCTCACACAGCGTCGTGGAAACCCTTTTGGAGAAACAGGTACGAAGTGATATTCGGGAGCATGTTGATGCCGATTGTGAAAAGGGAAATAGCCTCAGACAGAACCGGGAAGGAATCTTTCTAGGAAACTACTCTGTGATATGTGTAATCATCTCACATAGATAAAGCTTTCTTTACATTACGAAGCTTGGAGAATGTCGTGAACAAATCGAAGAAGGGACCTCTGGGAACACATTCTGGACTATGGTGAAAAAGAAAATATCTTCAGATAAAAAGTGGAAAGAAGATTTCTGTGAATATGCTTTTTGATGCATTTATTCATCTCACATATATTAAACTTTCTTTACATAAGGCAGCTTGGAAACTCCCTCGGGGATGGATCCGAAAAAGGATATTTCAAATCACATTCGGGCCTATAGGAAGCTTCCTGTGAAACTGTTCTGTGTCGTCTTAATTCCTCTCGCTCATTTAAGCCTCTCATTTCATTGAGCAGTTTTCTAACCCTGTGTATGTTTAGCGTGTGATGGGATATTCAGGAGCACTTTGAGGCTTACGGTGAAAAAGGAAATATATTCAGACCAAAACTGGAGAGAAGGTTTCCGAGGAACTGCTTTTTGAAGTGTGCATTTCTCTCAGAGTGTTATACCTCTCTTCTCATACAACGTCGGGGAAACATTTTGAAGAAACTGGTGCCAAGTGATATTCGGGAGCATGTTGATGCCTTTGGTGAAAAGGGAAATAACCTCGGACAAAAACAGGAAAGATTCTTTCTAGAAAACTACTCTGTGATATGTGTAATCATGTTACATAGTTGAAGCTTTCTTTGCATTACACAGTGAGGAATCTGTTATGGACGGATCCATGAAGAGACCTTCGGGAGCACATCCAGGACTAGGGTGAAAAAGTAAATATCTTCAGATAAAAACTTGAAAGAAGCTTTCTGTGATTCTGCTTTTTGCTGTGATTATTCATCTCACATAGATGAAGCTTTTTTACATTACGCAGCTTAAAACTCCCTCGTGGACTGACCTGCAAAGGGATATTTGGGATCACATTCAGGCCAATGGTGAAATCGCAAATATGGTCAGAAAAAAAATGGAGAGAAGCTTTCCGAAAAACTGCTTGGTGATGTGAGCATTCTACTCAGGCAGTCATAACTTTCTTCTCATAAGGGAGAGTTTGAACACTGTTATTGTAAAACCAAAAGAGTGATATTCGGAACCCAATGAAGATTATGGCCAAAAGTGAAACGTCATCCAATAAAAAACAGAAAGAAGCAGTAGAAGAAACTGCTCTCTGACATGTCCATTCTTTTCACAGGGTTAAAGCTTACTGCATATTTCCCAGTTTGAAAGTCAGTCTTTGAGGTTTCTGAGAAGGGATAGTAAGTGGCGACTGGAGGCCTGTCTGAGGCAAGGAAATGTCTTCCATTGAAAATCGGAGAGAAGCTTTCTACGTACCTCTTTTGTAATGTTTGTATTCATCTCATAGCGATAAATCATTCATTGGATGGAGTAGTTAGAAATCACTGTTTTGGTGGAATCTGAGAAAGGACATTTGGAAATGCTCTGTAGAATATCCTGAAAGAGAAATAATCTCAGAGAGAAACCAGAAGGAAGCTTTCTGTGAAACTGCTCTGTGTCACGTGGGTTCTGGTCACACATTTAATCTTCTCTTTTCATTGCGGAGTATCATAACACTGTTTTTGCTTAGTCTGCGAAGTGATACTCTGCAGGTCTTAGAGGCTTACAGTGAGAAAGGAAACGTCTTCAGATAGAAACTGGAGAGAAGCTTTCTGAGGAGCTGCTTAGTGATGTGTGCATTCCACTCACAGAAATATATATTTCTTCTCCTAGAGGATTCCGGAATCCCTTTTGGAGAAAAAGCTACCAAGAGATATTCAGTAGAATAGTGACTTCTCTAGTAAAATAGGAAATGTCCTCAGACAAACCTGGAAAGAAAATTTCTGTGAAACTGCTTTGTGTTAGATATATTTATTCATCTCCTATAGTTAAAACTTTAATTATATTACACAGTTTGGAATCTCCATCATGCACATATCCATGAAGCGGAATTCTGGAGCACATTGCGGCCTATGGTGAAAGAGGAGATATCTTCAGATAAAAACTGGATAGAAGCTTTCTGAGAAACTACTTTGTGATGTATGCATTCCACTCAGGGAGTTATACCTCTTTTCTCACAAGAAAATGTTTGGACACTTTTACTGTGAAACCGAAAAAGTGATATTTTGGAACGCACCACAGACTATGGTGAATAGTGAAATGTACAGAAATAAAATTGAGCAAGAATTGTTACAAAAATCTGCTCTCTGATATGAGCATTCAGTTCACAGAGTTATTGCTTACTCTATGTTACCCCAGCTTGGAAACTCTGTCTTTGAAGAATCTGTGAAGGGATATTTAGTGACGCCTGGAAGCTTGTGGTGAGAGACGAAATGCCTTCCGATGAAACCTGCAGAGAAACGTTCTGAGCAACTGCTTTGCGATGTGCACATTTGTCTCATAGAGTTAAATCATTCTTTGGATGGAGCAGCTTGAAATCACTGTTTTTGTGCAATCTGAGGAAGGACACTTGGGAATGATCCTTAGAATCTGGAGAAAGAAATACCATCAGGTAAAATCCAGAAGGAAGCTCTCTGTGAAACTGCTCTGTGTCATCTTAATTCCTCTCACTCCGATAAACCTCACTTTTCATGGAGCAGTTTTCTATCCCTGTGTATGTTTATCATGTGATGGGATATTAGGGAGCACTTTGAGTCTAACGGTGAAAAAGGAAAAATGTTCAGACCAAAACTGGAGAGAAGCTTTCTGAGGAACTGCTTTGGACGTGTGGATTCCAGTCACATTGTTACACTTCTCTTCTCATACATCGGATGGGAAACCCTTTTGGAGAAACAGGTACCAAGTGACATTCGGGAGAATGTTGATGCTGATGGTGAAAAGGGAAATAGCCTCAGACAAAAAGTGGAAGGAAGCTTTCTAGGATACTACTCTGTGATATGTGTAATCATCTCACATAGATATAGCTTTCTTTACATTATGCAGCTTGGAAACTGTCTTGGACGGATCCACGAAGGGACCTTCGGGAGCAAATCTGGACTATGGTGAAAAAGGAAATATCTTCTGATAAAAACTGGAAAGAAGCTTTCTGTGAATCTGCTTTTTGCTATGTTTGTTCATCTCACATAGATGAAGCTTTCTTTACAATACACAGCTTGAAAACTCCCTCGTGGATGGATCCACGAAGAGATATTTGGGATCACATTCAGGCCTATGGTGAAATAGGAAATAGAGTCAGATAAAAACTGGAGAGAAGATTTCTGATAAACTGCTTCGTGATGTGTGCATTCCTCTCAGATATTTATAACTTTCTTCTCATAAGGCACAGTTTTAACACTGTTCCTGTAAAACCATAAGAGGGATATTTGCAGCACATTGAAGATTATTGCAAAAAGTGAAATGTCATCCAATAAAAAAACAGAAAGAAGCACTCCAAGAAACTGCTCTCTGTCATATCCATTCTTTTCACAGGCTAAAGCTTGCCCTACATTTGCCAGTTTCAACGTCGGTCTTTGAGGGTTCTGTGAAGGGGTAGTATGTGGTGAACAGAGGCCTGTGTGAGGCAAGGAAATGTCTTCCATCGAAAATAGGAGAGAAGCTTTCTGCACAACACTTTCGTGATGTTTGTATTCATCCCATAGCATTACATCATTCTTTGGATTGAGAAGTTTCAAATCACTGTTTCTGTGGAATCTGAGAAAGGACATTTGGAAACGCTTTTTAGATTCTCCTGAAAAAGAAATAAACTCAGAGAGAACCCAGAAAGAAGCTTTCTGTGCAACTGCCCTGTGTCATGTGAATTCCGCTCACACAGTTAAGCTTCCTTTTTCATTGAGCTGTATCATAACACTGTTTTTCCTTAGTCTACGAAGGGATACTCTAGAGGTCTTTGAGGCTCACGGTGAGAAAGGAAACCTCTTCAGATAGAAACTGGAGAGAAACTTTCTGAGGAGCTGCTTTGTGACGTGTGAATTCCAGTCAGAGAAATATATCTTTCTTCTCTGAGAGGATTCTGGAATCCCTTTTGGAGAAAAACCTACAAAGAGATATTTGAGAATATAGCAGCCACTATGGTTAAAAAAGAAAATATCCTCAAAGAAAACCTGGAAAAAAGATTTCAGCAAAACTGCTTTGTGTTACATATATTTATTCATCTCACATAGTTAAAACTTTAATGTGATCCCGATTGTGATCACAAATATTCCAATGCGGATCCATCCAAGAGGGAGTTTCCAAGCGTGTAATGTAAAGAAAGCTTCCTCTATATGAGATGAATAAACATAGCAAAAAGCAGATTCACAGAAAGGTTCTTAACACTTTTTATCTCAACATACTTCCTTTTTCACCTTAGTCTTGAATGTGTTCCCAAAGGTCCCATCGTTTACCTGTCCATGACAGTTTCCAGGCAACATAATGTAAAGAAGACTTTATCTATGTGAGATGAATACACATACCACTGAGTAGTTTCCTAGAAAGCTTCCTTCCAGTTTTTGTCTGAGGTTATTTCCCTTTTCACCATCGGCATCAACATGCTCTCGAGTATCACCTGGTACCTGTTTCTCCAAAAGGGTTTCCCTGACACTGTATGAGAAGACAGGTATAACACTGTGACTGAAATGCACAGGTCACAAAGCAGTTCCTCGGAAAGCTTCTCACCAGTTTCGGTCTGAACATATTTCCTTTTTTACCGTTAGCCTCAAAGTGCTCCCTTATATCCCATCACACTCTAAACATACACAGGGTAGAAAACTGTTAAATGGAAAGAGAGGCTTATCAAAGTTAGAGAATTAAGATGACACAGAGCAGTTTCACAGAAAGCTTCCTTCTGGATTTTCCCTGAAGATATTTCTTTCTCCATACTCTTAGAACCGTTCCCAAATATCCTTCCTCAGATTCCACAGAAACAATGATTTCAAACTCTTCAATCTAAGAATGGTTTCACTCTATGAGCCGAATATACACATCGCAAAAGCGTTGCTCAGAACATTTCTCTGCAGGTTTCATCGCACAATGTTTCTTCGCTCACCACAAGCCTCCGGGTGTCACTCAATATCCCTTCCCAGATTCCTCAAAGACCGAGTTTTGAAACAGGGCAACATAGAGTATGCATAAACTCTGTGAAGTGAATGCACGTATTAGAGAGAAGATTCTTGGAATCCTTCCTCCTCGATTGTATTTCAGTATATTTCACTATTTGCCATAGTCCTCAATGCGTTCCAAAATATCTCTTTTTTGGTTTCACAGGAACAGTGTTGAAACACTGCCTTCTGAGGAAAGAGGTAAAACTCCCTGAGTGGAATGCATACATCACAAAGTAATTTCTCTTAAAGAGTCTCTCCAGTTTTTGTGTGAAGATATCTCCTCTTTCTCCGTAGGCCTGAATGTGCTCCCGAATGTTCTTTCGTGGATCTGTGCATGACGGAGTTTCCAACCTGCATAATATGATTAAAGTTTTAACTATGTGAGATGAAAAAATATATGTAACACAAAGCAGTTTCACGGAAATCTTCTTTCCAATATTTTTCTGAGGATATTTCCTTTTTCACCTTAGTCGACCCCCGAATATCTCTTGGCAGCTTTTTCTTCAAAAGGGATGCCGGAATCCTCTAGGAGAAGAAATGTATATTTCTGTGAGTGGAATGCACACGTCACAAAGGAGTTCCTCAGAAACCTTCTCTCCTGTTTTTATCTGAAGACGTTTCCTTTCTCACCATAAGCTTCAAAGCCCTCTAGAATATCCCTTTGCAGACTAAACAAAAACAGTGTAATAATACAGCTAAATGAATAGAGAATCTTAACTGAGTGAGCGGAATTCACGTGACACACAGCAGTTTCACAGAAAGCTTCCTTCTGGTATCTATCTGAGGTTATTTCTATTTCAGGATGTTCTAAAGAGCGTTTCCAAATGTCCTTTCTCAGATTCCACAGAAACAGTGATTTCAAAATGCTCAATCCAAGGAATGATGTAACTCTATGAGATGAATACAAACATCACAAAAGATTTGCACAGAAAGCTTCTCTCCGATTTTTGATGGAAGGCATTTCTTTGCCTTAAAAAAGGCATCCAGTCGCCACTTACTATCCCTTCGCAGAATCCTCAAAGACCAAATTTCAAAATGGAAAATGTAGAGTAAACTTTAACCCTTTGAAAATTATGGACATGTCACAGAACAGTTTCTTGGAGTGCTTCTTTCTGTTCTTTAATGGACGACATTTCAATTTTGCCGTACTCTTCAATGTGCTCCGAATATCTCTCCCTTGGTTTTACAGGAACAGTGTTCAAACTGTGCCTTATGAGAAGAAAGTTATAACTCCCTGAGTGGAATGCACACATCACCAAGCAGTTTCTCAGAAAGCATCTCTCCAGTTTTTATCTGACTGTATTTCCTATTTCCCCATAGGACCGAATGCGACCCCAAATATTCCTTCGCAGACCCATCCACTTGGGAGATTCCAAGCTGCATAATGTAAGAAAGCTTCATCTATGTGAGATAAATAAACATAGCAAAAAGAAGATTCACAGAGATCTTCTTTCCAGTTTTTATCTGAAGATATTTCCTTTTTCACCATAGTCCAGAATGTGCTCCCAAAAGTCCCTTCATGGAACCGTCCATGACAATTTTCAAGCTGCTTAATGTAAAGAAAGCTTTATCTACGTGAAATGATTATACATGTCACAGAGGAGTTTTCTGGAAAGCTTCTTTCCAGTTTTTGTCTGAGGCTATTTCCCTTTTCACCATCAGCATCAACATGCTCCTGAATATTACCTGGTAGCTGTTTCTTGAAAAGGGTTACCCTGGCACTGTATGAGAAGACAGGTATAACACTGTGACTGTAATGCACAGGTCACAAAGCAGTTCCTCGGAAAGCTTCTCTGCAGTTTAGGTCTTAACATATTTTCTTTTTCACCGTTAGCCTCAAAGTGCTCCCTTATATCTCATCACATGCTAAACATACACAGGGCTAGAAAACGGTTCAATGAAAAGAGAGACTTATCAGAGTGAGAGAATTAAGATGACACAGTGCAATTTCACAGAAAGCTTCCTTCCGGATTTTCCCTGAAGATATTTCTTTCTCCATACTCTTAGAATCGTTCCCAAATGTCCTTCCTCAGATTCCACAGAAACAGTGATTTCAAACTCCTCAATCCAAGAATGGTTTCACTCTATGAGACGAATATACGCATCGCCAAACCGTTGCTCAGAACATTTCTCTGTAGGTTTCATCGCATGGCGTTTCTTCGCTCACCACAAGCCTCCGGGCATCACTCAATATCCCTTCCCAGATTCTTCAAAGACAGAGCTTTGAAACAGGGCAACATAGAGTATGCATAAACACTGTGAAGTGAAGGCACACATCAGTGAGAAGATTCTTGGAACGCTTCTTCCTCGATTGTATTTCAGTATATTTCACTATTCGCCATAGTCCTCAATGCGATCCAAAATATCTCTTTTTTGGTTTCACAGGAACAGTGATGAAACACTGACTTGTGAGAAAAGAGGTATAACTCCCTGGGTGGAATGCATACATCACAAAGTAATTTCTCTTAAAGCTTCTCACCAGTTTTTATGTGAAGATATCTCCTCTTTCTCCGTAGGCCTGAATGTGCTCCTGAATGTTCCTTCGTGGATCCGTGCATGACGGAGTTTCCAACCTGCGTAATATAATTAAAGTTTTAACTATATGAGACGAAAAAATATATCTAACACAAAGCGGTTTCACAGAAATCTTCTTTCCAATATTTTTCTGAGGATATTTCCTTTTTCACCTTAGTCGACCCCCGAATATCTCTTGGTAGCTTTTTGTCCAAAAGGGATTCCGGAATCCTCTAGGAGAAGAAATGTATATTTCTGTGAGTGGAATGCACACATCACAAAGCAGCTACTCAGAAAGCTTCTCTCCAGTATTTATCTGAAGACGTTTCCTTTCTCACCGTAAGCTTCAAAGCCCTCCAGAATATCCCTTCGCAGACTAAACAAAAACAGTGTAATAATACAGCTCAATGAAAAGAGAAGCATAACTGTGTGAGCGGAATTCTCGTGACACAGAGCAGTTTCACAGAATGTTTCCTTCTGGTTTCACTCTGAGGTTATTTCTTTTTGAGGATATTCTAAGACTGTTTCCAAATGTCCTTTCTCAGATTCCACAGAAACAGTGATTTCAAACTGTTCAATCCAAGGAACGACTTAACTCTATGAGATGAATACAAACATCACAATAGAAGTGCGCAGAAAGCTTTTCTCTGATTTTCGATGGAAGACATTTCCTTGCCTCACACAGGCCTCCGGTTGCCACTTAGTATCCCTTCAAGGAACCCTCAAAGACGGACTTTCAAACTGGGAAATGTAGAGTAAACTTTAACCCCGTGAAAAAAATGGACATTTCAGAGAGCTGCTTCTTCGTGCGCTTCTTTCTGTTTTTTTATTGGAGGACATTTCACTTTTTCCCATATTCTTCAATATGCTCCGAATGTCAGTGTTTTTTGCTTAAAGGAACAGTATTCAAACTGTGCCTTATGAGATGAAAGTTATACTTCCCTGAGTGGAATGCATACATCACCAAGCAGTTTCTCAAAAAGCTTCCCTCCCATGTTTATCTGACTATATTTCCTCTTTCACCATAGTCCCAAAGGTGATCCCAAATATCCCTTCGCTGATCCATCCACGAGGGAGTTTCCAAGCTGCATTATGTAAAGAAAGCTTCATCCATGTGAAATGAATAAACATAGCGAAAAGCAGATTCACAGAAAGGTACTTTCAAGATTTTATCTGAAGATATTTCCTTTCTCACCATAGTCCAGAATGTGCTCCCAAAGGTCCTTTCGTGGATTCCTCCATGACAGTTTCCAAGCTGCGTAATGTAAAGAAAGCTTTATCTATGTGAAATGATTACACATATCACAGAGTAGTTTCCTAGAAAGCTTCTTTCCAGTTTTTGACTGAGGCTGTTTCCCTTTTCACCATCGGCATCAACATGCCCGCGAATATCACCTGGTACCTGTTTCTCCAAAAGGGTATCCACGACACTGTATGAGAAGAGAGGTATAACACTGCGACTAGAATTCATACATCACAAAGGATTTCCTCATAAAGCTTCTCTCCAGTTTCGGTCTGAACTTATTTCCTTTCTCACTGTTAGCCTCAAAGTGCTCCCGAATATCCCATCACATGCTAATCATACACAGAGATGGAAAACTGCTCAATGAAAAGAGAGACTTAACTGAGTGAGAGGAATTAAGATGACACAGCACTTTCACAGAAAGCTACCTTCTGCATTTTACCTGAGGATATTTCTTTCCCCATATTCTAAGGATAGTTCCCAAATGTACTTCCTCAGATTCCTCTAAAACAGTGATTTCAAGCTGCTCAATCTAAAGAATGGTTTACCTCTATGAGACGAATACACACATCACAAAGCAGTTGCTCAGAACGTTTCTCTGCAGGTTTCCACAGAAGGCATTTTCTCGCACACCACAAGCCTTCGAGCATCACCAAACATGCCTTCCCAGATTCTTCAAAGACAGAGTTTCGAAACTGGGCAACATAGAGTAAGCATAACTCTGTGAAATGAATGCCCATATCAGAGAACAGATTCTTGGAACGCTTCTTCCTCGATGTTTTTTCAGTATATTTCACTATTCGCCATAGTCCTCAAAGTGTTCTGAAATATCACTTTCTCACGTTCACAAGAACAGTGTTCAAACACTGCCTTGGGAGAAAAGAGGTATAACTCCCTGAGTGGAATGCATACATAACAAAGTTGTTTCTCAACAAGCTTCTATCCAGTTTATATCTGAAGACATATCGTCTTTCACTGTAGGCCTGAATGCGCTCCTGAAAGTCCCTTCATGGATCCGTGCCTGAAGGAGTTTCCAAACTGCATAATATAATTAAAGATTTAACTATGAGAGATGAATAAATATATCTAACACAAAGTAGTTTCACAGAAATCTTCTTTTCAGTTTTTCACTGAGGATATTTCCTTTTTCAACATAGTTGTATCCCGAATATCTCTTGGTAGCTTTTTCTCCAAAAGGGATTCCGGAATCCTCTAGGAGAAGAAACTAATACTTTGTAAGTGCAATGCACACGTCACAAAGCAGCTTCTCAGAGTTTCTCTCTAGTTTCTGTCTGAAGTTTTTTCTTTCTCACAGTAAGCCTCAAAGTCCTCCAGAATATCGCTTCGAGACTAAACAAAAATAGTGTTATGATATGGCTCATTGAGAAGAGACGCTTAACTGTGTAAGCAGAATTCACGTGACACAGAGCAGTTTCACATAAAATTCCTTCTGGTTTCTCTCTGAGGTTATTTCTTTTTCAGGATATTCTAAAGAGCTTTTCCAAATGTCCTTTCTCAGATTCCACAGAAACAGTGATTTCAAAATACTCAATCCAAAGAATGAAGTCTATGAGATGAATATAAACATCACAAAATAGTTGCGCAATAAGGTTCTCTCCAATTTTCGATGGCAGACATTTTCAGGCTGCACACAGGCTTCTGGTCGCGACTTACTATCCGTTCACAGAACCCTCAAAAACCGACTTTCAAACTGGGAATTGTAGAGTATGCTTTAACCCTGTGAAGAGAATGGACATGTCAGAGAGCAGTTTCTTCGAGTACTTCTTTCTATTTTTTATTGGATGACATTTCACTTTTTGCCATAGCCTTCAGTGTGCTCCGAATATCACTCTTTTGGTTTTAAAGGAAGAGTGTTCAAACTGTGCCTTATGAGAAGAAAGTTACAACTCCCTGAGTGGAATGCACACATCTCCAAGCAGTTTCTCAGAAAGCTTCTCTTCAGTTTTTATCTGACTATATTTCTTCTTTCACCATAGGCCTGAATGTCATCCCACATATCCATTTACAGATCCATCCACGAGGTAGTTTCCAACCTGCGTAAGGTAAAAAAAGCTTCACGTGTGTGAGATGAATAAACATAGCAAAAAGCAGATTCACAGAAATCTTCCTTCCAGTTTTTATCTGAAGATATTTCCTTTCTCACCATAGTACAGAATATGCTCCAGAAGGTCTCTTTGTGGATCTGTCCATGACAGTTTCCAAGCTGCGTAATGTAAAGAAAGTTTCATCTATGTTAGATGATTACACATATCATGGAGTAGTTTCCTAGAAAGCTTCTTTCCAATTTTGTCTGAGGCTATTTTCCTTTTCACCATTGGCATCAACATGCTCCCGAATATCACTTGGTACCTGTTTCTCCAAAAGAGTTTCCCTAACGCTGTATGAGAAGAGATGTATAAAATTGTGACTGGAATGCACATGTCACAAAGCAGTTCCTCGGAAAGCTTCTCTCCAGTTTCGGTCTGAACATATTTACTTTTTCACTGTGAGCCTCAAAGTGCTCCCGAATATCCCATCACATGCTAAACATACAAAGGGCTAGAAAATTGCTCAATAAAAAGAGAGGCTTCTTTGAGTGAGAGGAATTAAGAGGACACAGAGCAGTTTCACAGAACGCTTCCTTCTGGATTTTACCTGAGGATATTTCTTTCTCCATATTCTAAGGATGTACTTCCACACATTCCACAAAATCAGTTATTTCAATCTGCTCAATCCAAAGAATGGTTTAACTCTTTGAGACGAATACACACATCACAAAGCAATTGCTCAGAACCTTTCCCAGCAGGTTTCATCGGAAGACGTTTCCTCGCTCATCACAAGCCTCCAGGCGTCAATAAATATCCCTTCACAGATTCTTCAAAGACAGAGTTTCGAAACTGGGCAACATAGTGTAAGTATTAACTCTGTGAATAGAATGCACCTATCAGAGAGCAGATTCTTGGAAGGCTTCTTCCTCAATTTTATTTCAGTATATTTCACTATTGGCCATAGTCCACAATGCGTTCTGAAATATCACATTTTCTGTTTCACAGGAAAAGTGTTCAAACCCTGCCTTGTGAGAAAAGAGGTATAACTCCCTCAGTGGAATGCATACATCACAAAGCAGTTTCTCAGAAAGCATCTGTCCAGTTTTTATCTGAAGATATCTCCTCTTTCGCCATAGGCCTGAATGTACTCCCGAAAGTCCCTTCATGGATCTGTGCATGACAGAGTTTTCAAACTGCGTAATGTAACTAAAGTTTTAACTATGCAAGATGAATAAATATATCTAACCCAAAGCAGTTTCACAGAAATCTTCTTTCCAGTTTTTGTCTGAGGATATTTTCTTTTACAACGTAGTCGTCACTATACTCCCAATATCTCTTTGTAGCTTTTGCTCCAAAAGGGATTCCGGAATCCTCTAGGAGAAGAAAGGTATATTTCTTTGAGTAGAATGCACACGACACAAAGCAGCTCCTCAGAAAGCTTCTCTCCAGTATCTATCTGAAGAAGTTTCCTATCGCACTGTAAGCCTCAAAGCTCTCCAGAATATCCCATCGCAGACTAAACAAAAACAGTGTTGTGATACAACTCAACGAAAAGTGAAGCTTAACTGGGTCAGTGGAATTCACGTGTCATAGAGCAGTTTCACAGAAAGCTTCCTTCTGGTTTGTCTCTGAGGTTATTTCTTTTTCAGGATATTCTAAAGAGCATTTCCAAATGTCCTTTCTCAGATTCCACAGAAACAGTGATTTCAAACTTCTCAATCCTAAGAATGTTTTAACTCTATGAGATTAATAGAAACATCACAAAAGGGTTGCACAGAAAGCTTCTCTCTGATTTTCGATGGAAGACATTTCCTTGCCTCACAAAGTCCTCCAGTCGCCACTTACTATCCTTTCACAGAAACCTCAAAGATCGACTTTCAAACTCGGAAATGTAGAGTAAGCTTTAATACTGTGAAAAGAATGGACATGTCAGAGAGCCGTTTCTTCAAGTGCTTCTTTCTGTTTTTTATTGGATGACATTTCACTTTTTGCCATAGTTTTCAAAGTGCTCTGAATATCACTCTATTGTTTACAAGAACAGTGTTCATACTGTGCCTTATGAGAAGAAAGTTATAAATCCCTGAGTGTAATGCACACATTACAAAGCAGTTTCTCGAAAAGCTTTTCTCCTCTTTTTATGTGACTATATTTCCTCTTTCACCATAGGCCTGAAAGTGGTGCCACATATCCCTTGCAGATACATCCACGAGTGAGTTTCCAAGCTGTGTAATGTAAAGAGAGCTTCGTCTATGTGACATGAATAAACATAGCAAAAAGCACATTCACAAAAAGCTTCTTTCCAGTTTGTATCTGACAATATTTACTTTTTCACCCTAGTCCAGAATGTGCTCTCAAACGTTCCTTCGTGCATCCGTCTATGACAGTTTCCAAGCTGCGCAATGTAAAGAAAGCTTTATCTATGTTATATGATTACACATATCACAGAGAAGTTTCCTAGAAATTTTCTTTCCAGTTTTTGTCTGAGGCTATTTCCTTTGTCACCATTGGCATCATCATGTTCCCGAATATCACTTGGTACCTGTTTCTCCAAAAGGATTTCACCGACACTGTATGAGAAGTGAGATGTAACACTATATCTGGAATGCACAGGTCACAAAATAGTTCCTCGGAAGTTTCTTTCCAGTTTCGGTCTGGACATATTTCCTTTTTCACCATCAGCCTCAATGTGCTCCCGAATATCCTATCACATGCTAAACATACACAGGACTAGAAAAGTGTTCAATGAAAAGAGAGGCTTACCTGAGTGAGAGGAATTAAGACGACACAGAGCAGTTTCACAGAAAGGTTCCCTCTGGATGTTACCTCAGGATATTTCTTTCTCCATATTCTAGAGATCGTTCCCAAATGTCCTTCCTCAGATCCCACAAAAAGAGTGATTTCAAGCTGCTCCATCGAAAGAATAGTTTGTCTCTATGAGACGAATACACACATCGCAAAGCAGTTGCTCAGAACGTTTCTCTGCAGGTTTCATCGGAAGAGGTTTCTTCGCTCACCAGAAGCCCTCGGGCGTCACTAAATATCCCTTCACAGATTGTTCAAAGACAGAGTTTTGAAACTGGGCAACATAGAGTAAGCATTGACTCTTTGAAGTGAATTTACATATCAGAGAGCAGATTCTTGGAAAGCTTCTTCCTCGATTTTATTTCAGTATATTTCACTATTCGCCAGAGTCCTCTATGCATTCCGAAATATCACATTTTCGGTTTCACAGGAAGAGAGTTCAAACACTGCCTTGTGAGAAAGGACATATAACACCCTCAGTGGAATGCATATATCACAAAGTAGTTTCTCAGAAAGCTTCTATCCAGTTTTTATCTGAAGATATCTCCTCCTGCACTGTAGGCCTGAAAGTGCTCCCGAATGTCCCTTCACAGATCTGTGCACGATGGAGTTTCAAAACTGCGTAATATAATTAAAGTTTCTACTATGCGAGATGAATAAATATATCTAACACAAAGCAGGTTCACAGAAGTCTTCTTTTCAGTATTTATCTGAGGATATTTCCTTTTTCACCTTAGTCATCGCTATACTCCCGAATATCTCTTGGTAGCTTTTTCTCCAAAAGGGATTCCGGAATCCTTTAGAAGAAGAACGGTATATTTCTTTTTTTCTTTTTTTTATTACTATACATTAAGTTCTAGGGTACATGTGCACAATGTGCAGGTTTGTTACATATGTATACCTGTGCCACATTGCTTTGCTGCATCCATGAACTCGTCAGTACCCATCAATTTGTCATTTATATCAGGTATAGCTCCCAATGCAATCCCTCCCCACACCACCCTCCCCATGATAGGCCCCGATGTGTGATGTTCCCTTTCCTGAGTCCAAGTGATCTTATTGTTCAGTTCCCACCTATGAGTGAGAACATGTGGTGTTTGGTTTTCTGCTCTTGTGATAGTTTGCTAAGAATGATGGTACCCAGCTGCATCCATGTCCCTAGAAAGGATGTAAACTCATCCTTTTTATGGCTGCATAGTATTCCGTGGTGTATATGTGCCACATTTTCCTAATCCAGTCTGTCACTGATGGACATTTGGGTTGATTCCAAGTCTTTGCTATTGTGAATAGTGCCACAATAAACATACGTGTGCATGTGTCTTTATAGCAGCATGATTTATAACAACGCCGGAGGCATTATGCTACCTGACTTCAAACTATACTGCAAGGCTACAGTAAACAAAACAGCATGGTAGTGATACCAAAACAGAGATAGAGAGCAATGGAACAGAACAGAGACCTCAGAAATAATACCACACATCTACAGCCATCTGATCTGTGACAAACCTGAGAGAAACAAGAAATGGGGAAAGGATTCCCTATTTAAGAAATGGTGCTGTGAAAATTGGCTAGCCATAAGTAGAAAGCTGAAAATGGACCCTTTCTTTACTCCTTATATGAAAAGTAATACAACATGGATTAGACACTTAAATGTTATACCTAAGAGCATTAAAACCCTAGAAGAAAACCTAGGTAGTATCATTCAGGACATAGGCATGGGCAAAAACTTCATTTATAAAACACCAGAAGAAAGGTATATTTCTGTGAGTGGAATGCACACGTCACAAAGCAGCTTCTCAGAAAGCTTCTCTCCAGTTTCTATATGAAGACGTTTCCTTTCTCACCGTACGCCTCAAAGCCCTCGAAACTATCCCTTCACAGACTAAGCAAAAACAGTGTTATGATAAAGCTCAATGAAAAGAGAAGCTTAATTATGTGAGCGGAATTCACGTGACAGAGAACAGGTTCACAGAAAGCTTCCTTCTGGTTCTTTCTGAGGTTATTTCTTTTTCAGGATATTCTAAAGAGCGTTTCCAAATGTCCTTTCTCAGACTCCACAGAAACAGTGATTTCAAACTGCTCAATCCAAAGAATGATTTAACTCTATGAGATGAATGCAAACATCACAAGAGAGTTGCACTGAAAACTTCTCTCCGATTTTCGATGGAAGACATTTCCTTGCTTCACACAGGCCTCCGGTCACCACTAACTATCCCTTCACGGAACCCTCAAAGACCGCCTTTCAAACTGGGAAATGAAGAGTAAGCTTTAACACTATGAAAAATATAGACGTGCCAGAGAGCAGTTTTTTCGAGTGCTTCTCTCTGTTTTTTATTGGACGACATTTCACTTTTTGCCCTAGTCTTCAATGTGCTCCGAATATCACTCTGTTCGTTTGACAGAGTGTTCAAACTGTGCCTTCTTAGAAGAAAGTTATAACTCCCTGTGTGGAATACACACATCATGGAGCAGTTCCTCAGAAAGGTTAACTCCAGTTTTTATCTGCCTATGTTTCCTATTTCACCATAGGCCCGAAAGTGTTTTCAAATATCCTTTCATGGATCCATCAACAAGGGAGTTTCCAAGCTGTGTACTATAAAGAAAGCTTCATTTATGTGAGATGAATAAACATAGCAAATAGCAGATTCACAGAAAGCTTCTTGCCAGTTTTTATCTGAAGATATTTCCTTTCTCACCATAGTCCAGAAAGTGCTCATGAAGGACCCTTCGTGGAACCGTCCATGACAGTTTCCAAGCTGCGTAATGTAAGGAAAGCTTTTTCTATATGAGACGATTACACATATCACAGAGTAGTTTCCTGGAAAGTTTGTTTCCAGTTTTTGTCTGAGGCTATTTCCCTTTTTCCCACTGGCATCAACATGCTGCCGAATATCACTTGGTACCTGTTTCTCCAAAAGGGTTTCCCTGACGATGTATGACAAGAGAGGTATAACACTGTGACTGGAATTCACACGTCACAAAGCAGTTCCTTGGAAAGCTTCTCTCCAGTTTCAGTCTGAACGTATTTCCTTTTTCACCGTTACCCTCAAAGTGCTTCTGAATATCCCGTCACATGCTAAATACACACAGGGCTAGAAAACTGCTCAATGAAAAGAGAGGCCTATCTGAGTGAGAGGAAATAAGACGACACAGAGCAGTTTCACAGAAAGCTTCCTTTTGGATTTTACCTAAGGATATTTCTTTTTCCATATTCCAAGGATCGTTCCCAAATGTCCTTCCTCAGATTCCACAAAAACAGTGATTTCAAGCTACTCAATCCAAAGAATGGCTTAACGCTATGGGACGAATACACACATCATAAAGCAGTTGCTCAGAAAGTTTCTCTGCAAGTTTTATCAGAAGGCCTCACCTTGCTCACCACAAGCTTTCGGGGGTCACTAAATATCCTTTCACAGATCCTTCAAAGACAGAGTTTCGAAACTGGGCAACATAGAGTAAGCATTAACACTGTGAAGTGAATGCACATATCATAGAGTAGATTCTTAGAACACTTCTTCCTAGATTTTATTTCCGTATACTTCACTATTCGCCATCGTCCTCAATGTGAACTGAAACATCATTTTTTCGGTTTCACAGGAACAGTGTTCAAACACTGCCTTGTGAGAAAAGAGATATCAATCGCTGAGTGGAATGCATACATCACAAAGTAGTTTCTCAGAAAGTTTCTATCCAGTTTTTATCTGAAGATATCTCCTCTCTCACCATAGGCCTGAATGTTCTCCTGAATGTCCCTTCACAGATCCGTGCCTTAAAGAGTTTCCAAAATGCGTAATATAAGAAAAGTTTTAACGATGCAAGATGAATAAATGTATCAAACACAAAGCAGTTTCACAGAAATCTTCTCTCCAGTTTTTTTGTGAGGATATTTCCTTTTCCACCATAGCACACCCTATACTCCTGAATGTCTCTTGGTAGCTTTTTCTCCAAAAGGGATTCCGGAATCCTATATGAGAAGAAGGGTATATTTCTGTGAGTGGAACGTACATGTCACAAAGCAGTTCCTCAGAGAGCTTCTCTCCAGTTTCTATTTAAAGACATTTCCTTTCTCACCGTGAGCCTCAAAGGGTTCCAGAATAACCATTTGCAGTGTAAACAAAAACAGTGTTATGATACTGCTGTATCAAAAGAGAAGGTTAACTGTGTGAGCAGAATTCACGTGACACAGAGGAGTTTCACAGAAAGCTTTCTTCAGATTTTTTCTGAGGTTACTTCTTTTTCGAGATATTCTAAAGAGCGTTTCCAGATGTCCTTTCTCAGATTCCACAGAAACAGTGATTTCAAACTGCTTAATCCAAAGAAACATATAACGCTATCTGATGAATACAAACATCACAAAGAGTTGCACAGAAATTTTCTCTCCGATTTTCGAAGGAACACATTTCCTTGCTCGACACAGGATTCTGGTTGCCACTTACTCTTATTGGGCAACATTTGACTTTTTGTCCTTGTCTTCAATGTGCTCTGAATATCACTCTTCTGGATTTACAGGACTAGAGTTCAAACTGTGCCTTATGAAAAGAAAGTTATAGCTGCCTGAGTGGAATGCACAAATCACCAAGCAGTTTCTCAGAAAACTTCTCTCCAGTTTTTATATGACTATATTTCGTATTTTGCCGTAGGCACGAATGTGATCCCAAATATCCCATCGTGGATACATCCACGAGGGAGTTTCCAAGCAGTGCAATGTAAAGAAAGCTTCAGGTATGTGAGATGATTAAACATAGCAAAAAGCAGATTTACAGAAAGCTTCTTTCCATTTTTTTTCTGAAGATATTTACATTTTCACCATAGTCTTGAATGTGCTCTCGAAGTTCCTTCCGTGGATACGTCCATGAAAGTTTCCAAGCTGCGTAATGCAAAGAAAGCTTTATCTATGTGAGATGATTACGCATATCACAGAGTAGTTTCCTGGAAAGCTTCTTGCCATTTTTTGTCTCAGGCTATTTCCCTTTTCACCATCGGCATCAACATGCTCCCGATTATCACTTGGTACCTGTTTCTCCAAAAGGGTTTCCCTGACGCTGTATGAGAAGAGAGGTATAACACTGTGAGTGGAATGCACACGTCACAAAGCAGTTTCTCGGAAAGCTTCTCTCCACTTTCGGTCTGAACATATTTCCTTTTTCACCATTAGCCTCAAAGTGCTCCCGAAAATCCCATCAAACGCTAAACATACACAGGGCTAGAAAACTGCTCAAAGAAAAGAGAGGCTTATCTGAGTGAGAGGAATTAAGACGACACAGAGCAGTTTCACAGAAAGCTTCCTTCTGAATTTTACCTGAGGATATTTCTTTGTCCATATTCTAAGGATCCTTCCCAAATATCCTTCTTCAGATTCCACAAAAAAGGTGATTTCAAGCTGCTCAATCCAAGGAATGATTTAACTCTATGAGACGAATACACACATCACAAAGCAGTTGCTTAGAACGTTTCATTGCAGGTTTCATCAGAAGATGCTTCCTCACTTACCATGAGCCTCCGGGCGTCACTAAATATCCCTTCACATATTCTTCAAAGACAGAGTTTTGAAACTGGGCAACATAGAGTAAGCATTAACTCTGTGAAGTCAATGCACATATCAGAGAGCAGATTCTTGGAATGCTTCTTCCTCGATTTTACTTCAGTATATATCACTACTTGCCATAGTCCTCAAGGCGTTTTGAAATATCACATTTTTGGTTTCACAGGAACAGTGTTCAAACACTGCCTTGTGAGATAAGAGGTATAACTCCCTGCGTGGAATGCATATATCACAAAGTAGTTTCTCAGAAAGCTTCAATCCAGTTTTTATCTGAAGATATCTCCTCTTTCACCATAGGCCGCAATGTGCTCCCAAATGTCCCTTCATGGTTCTGTGCATGATGGAGTTTCCAAACTGCGTAATATTATTAAAGGTTTAACTATACGAGATGAAGAAATATGTCTAAAACCAAGCAGCTTCACAGAAATCTACTTTCCGGATTTTGTCTAAGTATGTTTCCTTTTTGACCATAGTCATCGCTATACTCCCGAATATCTCTCAATAGCTGTTTCTCCAAAAGGGATTCCAGAATCCCCTAGGAGAAGAAAGGTATATTTCTGTGAGTGGAATGCACACGTCACCAAGCAGCTCCTCAGAAAGCTTCTCTCCAGTTTCTGTGTGAAGGCGTTTCCTTTCTCACGGTAAGCCTCAAAGCACTCCAGAGTATCCCTTCCAAGACTAAGCAAAAACAGTGTTATGATACAGCTCAATGAAAAGAGAAGCTTAACTGTGTGAGCGGAATTCACATGACACAGAGCAGTTTCACAGAAAGCTTCCTTCTGGGTTCTCTCTGAGGTTATTTCTTTTTCAGGATATTCTAAAGAGCGTTTCCAAATGTCCTTTCTCAGATTCCACAGAAACAGTGATTTGAAACTGCTCAATCCAAAGAATTATTTAACGCACAGTTTGAACACTGTTCCTCTAAAACTGAAAGAATGATATTCGGAGCTCATTGAAGACTGTGGCAAAATGTGAAATGTCATCCAATAAAAAACAGAAAAAGGGATTTGAAGAAATTTCTCTTTGACAAGTCCATTCTTTTCACAGGGTTAAAGATTACTCTGCATTTCCCACTTGGAAAGTCGGTCTTTGCGGTTTCTGCGAAAGGATAGTAAGTGGCAACTGGAGGCCTGTGAGAGGCAAGGAAATGTCTTCCATCAAGAATCGGAGAGAAGCTTTCTGTGCAACTCTTTTGTGATGTTTGTATTCATCTCACAGAATTAAATCATTCTTTGGATTGAGCAGTTTGAAATCACTGTTTCAGTGAAATCTGAGAAAGGACATTTGGAAACGCTCTTTAGAATATCCTGAAAACGAAATAACCTCAGAGAGAAACCAGAAGGAAGCTTCCTGTGAAACTGCTGTGTGTCACGTGAATTCCGCTCACACAGTTAAGCTTCTCTTTTCATTGAGCTGTATCATAATGCTGTTATTGTTTTGTCTGTGAAAGGATATTCTGGAGGGCTTTGAGGCATATGGTGAGAAAAGAAATGTCTTCAGATAGAAACTGGAGAGAAGCTTTCTGAGAAGCTGCTTTGTGATGTGTGCATTCAACTCACAGAAATGTACCTTTTTCTCCTAGAGGATTCTGGAATCTATTCTGGAGAAAAAGCTACAAAACAGATATTCGGGAGTATAAGAAAGGTTATGGTGAAAAAGGAAATATCCTCAGACAAACCTGGAAAGAAGATTTCTATAAATCTGCTTTGTGTTAGATATATTTATTCATCTCACATAATTAAAACTTAATTACATTATGCAGTTTGGAAAATTGGTCATGCACAGATCTGCAAAGGTACATTCGGGAGCACATTCAGGCATATGGTGAAATAGGAGATATCTTCAGATAAAAACTGGATAGAAGCTTTCTAAGAAACTACTTTTTGATGTATGCATTCCACTCAGGGAGTTATACCTCCTTTCTCACAAGGCAGTGTTTGAACACTGTGCCTGTGGAAACGAAAACGTGATATTTCTGAACGCACTGAGATCTATGGGGAATAGTGAAATATACTGAAAGAAAATCGAGGAAGAAGGGTTCCAACAATCTGCTCTCAGATATGTGCATTCACTATACAGAGTTAATGCTTACTGTATATTGCCCAGTTTCGAAACTCTGTGTTTGAAGAAACTGAGAAGGGATATTTAGGGACGTCTGGAGGCTTGTGGTGACCGAGGAAATGCCTTCTAATGAAACCGGCAGAGAAACGTTATGTGCAATTGCTTTGCAATGTGTGTATGCCTCTCAAAGAGTTAAACAATTCTATGGATTGAGCAGATTGAAATCACTGTTTTTGTGGAATCTGAGGAAGTACATCCTTAGAATACGGAGAAAGAAATATCCTCAGTTAAAATCCAGAAGGAAGCTTTCTGTGAAACTGCTTTTTCTCGTCTTAATTTCTCTCACTCAGATAAGCCTCTCTTTCATCGAGCAGTTTTCTAGCCCTGTGTATGTTTAGCATGTGATGAGATATTGGGGAGCACTTTGAGGCTAACGGTGAAAATGGAAATATGCTCAGGCTGAAACTGGAGAGAAGCTTTCCGAGGAACTGCGTTGTGATGTGTGCATTCCAGTCACAGTGTTATACCTCTCTTCTCATACAGCTACAGGGAAACACTTTTGGAGAAACAGGTACCAAGTTATATTTGGTAGCATGTTGATGCCGATGGTGAAAAGGGAAGTAACCTCAGACAAAAACAGGAAAGAAGCTTTCTGGAAAACTACTCTGTGATATGTGTAATCACCTCAAATAGATAAAGCTTTCTTTACATTACGCACCTTGGAAACTGTCATGGAGGGGTCGAAGATGGGACCTTCGTTAGCACATTCCGGACTATGGTGAAAAAGGAAGTATCTTCAGATAAAAACTGGAAAGAAGATTTCTGTGAATATGCTTTGGATACTTTTATTCATCTCACACAGATGAAGCTTACTTTACATTACACAACTTGGAAACTCCCTTGTGGTTGGATCTGCGAAGGGATATTTGAGATCACAGTCAGGCGTATGGTGAAATAGGAAATATAGTCAGATAAAAACAGGAGAGAAGCTTTCGGGAAACTGCTTGGTGATGTGCACATTCCACCCAGGGAGTTATAACATTTTTCTCATAAGGCACAGTTTGAACACTGTTCCTGGAAAACCAAAAGACTGTTATTCTGAGCTCATAGAAGACTATGGCAAAAAGTGAAATGTCGTCCAATAAAAAACAGAATAAAGCACTTCAAGCAACTGCTCTCTAACATGTCCATTCTCTTAACAGGGATAAAGCTTACTCTACATTTTCCAGTTTGACAGTCGTTCTTTGAGGGTTCTGCGAAGGGAAAGTAAGTGGACACCAGAGGCCTCTGTGAGACATGGAATTGTCTTCCATCGAAAATCGGAGAGAAGCTTTCTGCGCAACTCTTTTGTGATGTTTGTATTCATCTCATAACGTTAAATCATTCTTTGGATTGAGCAGTTTGAAATCCCTGTTTCTGTGGAATCTGAGAAAGGACATTTGGAAACGCTCTTTAGAATATCCTGAAAAAGAAATAACCTCAGAGAGAAACCAGAAGGAAGCTTTCTGTGAAACTGCTCTGTGTCACATGAATTCCGCTCACACAGTTAAGCTTCTCTTTTCATTGAGCTGTATCATAACACTGTTTTGTTTAGTCTGCGAGGGGATATTCTGGAGGTCTTTGAGGCTTACTGTGAGAAGGGAAACTTCTTCAGATAGAAACTGGAGACAAGCCCTCTGAGGAAATGCATTGTGACGTGTGCATTCCACTCACAGAAATATACCTTTATTTTCCCAGAGGATTCCGGAATACCTTTTGGAGAAAAGGCTACCAAGAGATATTGGGGAGTATAGCGATGACTATGGTGATAAAGGAAATATCCTCAGACAAACGTGTAAAGAAATTTCTGTGAAAATTCTTTGTGTTAGATATATTTATTCTTCTCACGTACTTAAAACTTTGATTATATTACGCTGTTTGGAAACTTTGTCATGCACAGATCCGTGAAGGGATATTCAGGAGCACATTCAGGTCTATGGTGAAAGAGGAGATATCTTCAGATAAAAACTGGATAGAAGCTTTCTCAAAAACTACTTTGTGATGTATGCATTCCACTCAGGGAAGTATACTTCTTTTCTCACAAGTCAGTGGCAAATACTGAAATAAAATCGAGAAAGGAGCGTTCCAAGAATCTCATCTCTGATATTTGCATTCACTTCACAGAATTTATCCTTACACCATATTGCCCAGATTCGAAATTCTGTCTTTGACGAGTCTGTGAAGGGATATTTAGTGACGCCTGGAGGCTTGTGGTGAGCAAGGAAATATCTTCCGATGAAACCTGCAGAGTAACTTTCTGAACAACTGCTTTGTGATATGTTTACTCATCTCAAAGATTTAAACCGTTCTTTGGATTGAGCACATTGAAATCACTGTTTTTGTGGAATCTGAGGAAGGACATTTGGGAACGATCCTTAGAACATGGAGAAAGAAATATCCTCAGGTAAAATCCAGAAGGAATCTTTCTGTGAATCTACTCTGTGTCAATTTAATTCCTCTCACTTAGTTAAGCCTCTCCTTACGTTTAGCAGTCTAAAGAAGCTCTTTAGAATACCCTGAAGAAGGAATAACCTCAGAGGGAAACCAGAAGGAAGGTTTCTGTGAAACTGCTCTGTGTCACGTGAATTCTGTTCACACAGTTAAGCTTCTTTTTTCACTGAGCAGTATCATAACACTGTTATTGTTTAGACTGGCGAAGGGATATTCAGGAGCGATTTGAAAGTTATGGTGAGAAAGGCAATGTCTTCAGATAGAAACTGGAGAGAAGCTTTCTGAGGAGCTGCTCTGTGGCATGTGCATTCCACTCACAGAAATATACCTTTCTTCTCCTAGAGGATTCCAGAATCCCTTTTGGAGAAAAACTACCAAGAAACATTCGGGAGTATATGGACGGCAATGGTGAAAAAGGATGTATCCTCAGAGAGAACTGGAAAGAAGCTTTCTGTGAAACTGCTTCATGTTAGATATATCTATTCATCACGCATAGTTCAAACCTTTCATATATTATGCAGTTTGGAAACTCCGTCATGCACGAATCCGCCAAGGGACTTTTGGGAGCACTTTCAGGCCTATGGTGAAAGAGGATATGTCTTCAGATAAAAACTGCATAAAAGCTTTCTGAGAAACTACTTTTGATGTATGCATTCTACTGAGGGAGTTATACTTCTTTACTCACAAAGCAGTGTTTAAGCACTGTTCCTGTGTAACCGAAAATGTGATATATCAGAGCACACTATCATAAATAATGAAATGTACTGAAACAAAATCAAGAAAGAAGTGTTCCTAGAATCTGATCTCTGATATGTGCATTCACTTCACAGAATTTATGCTTACTCTATGTTGCCCATCTTCGAAATTCTGTCTCGAAGAATCTGTGAAGGGATATTTAGTGATGCCCGGAGGCTTGTGGTGAGCAAGGAAACATCTTCCGATGAATCCTGCAGAGTAACTTTCTGAGAAACTGCTTTGCGATGTGTGTATTCGTCTCACTGATTTAAACCATTCTTTGGATTGAGCAGCTTGAAATCACTGTTTTTGAGGAATCTGAGGAAGGACATTTGGGAACGATCCTTAGAACATGGAGAAAGAAATATTCTCGGGTAAAATCCAGAAGGAAGCTTTCTGTGAAACTACTTTGTGTCATCTTAATTGCTCTTTCTTAGTTAAGCCTCTCCTTATGTTGAGTAGTTATGTACCCCTTTGTATGTTTAGCGTGTGTCGGGACATTCGGGGGCACTTTGAGGCTTATGGTGAAAAAGGAAATATGTTCAGATCGAAACTAGAGAGAAGCTTTCCAAGGAACTGCTTTATGACGTGTGCATTCCACTCACAGCAACATACCTTTCTTCTCCTAGAGGATTCCAGAATCTCCTTTGGAGAAAAAACTAACAAGAGAAATTCGGGAGTACAGGGACGTCTAAGGTGAAAAAGGAAATATCCTCCGACAAAACTGGAAAGAAGATTTCGAAGAAACTGCTTCGTGTTGGATATATCTATTCATATCGCATATTTCAAAGTTTTCTCATATTATGCAGTTTGGAAACTCCGTCATGCACCAATGTGCGAAGGGACAGTCGGGAGCACATTCTGGCCTTCAGTGAATGAGGAGATATCTTCAGATAAAAACTGGATACAAGCTTTCTGAGAAACTACTTGTGATGTATGCATTCCGTTCAGGGAGTTATACCTCTTTTCTCACAAGGCAGTGTTTAAATACTATTCCTGTGTAACCGAAAAAGTGATATTTCGGAGTGCACTGAGGACTATGGCAAATAGTGAAATATACTGAAATAAAGTTAAGTGTCTCTTTATATTGAGTAGTTTTATAACCTTGTGTATGTTTAGTGTGTGCTGGGACATTTGGGAGCACTTTGATTGTTACGGTGAAAAAGGAAATATGTTCAGACCGAAACTGGAGAGAAGCTTTCTGAGGAACTGCTTTGTGACGTGTGCATTCCACTCACAGTGTTATACCTTTCTTCTCATACAACGTCAGGGAAACCATTTTCAAGAAACAGGTACCAAGTGATCTTCAGGAGCATGGTGATGCCAATCTTGAAAAGGGAAATAGCCTCAGACAAAACTTGGAAAGAAGTTTTCTAGGAAACTACTCTGTGATATGTGTTATCATCTCACAGAGATAAAGGTTCGCTTACATAACAGAGCTTGAAAACTGTCATGGATGGATCCACGAAGCAACTTTTGGGAGCACACTCAGGAATACAGTGAAAAGGAGAATATCTTCAGATAAAAACTGGAAACAAGCTTTCTGTGAATCTGCTTTTTTCTATGTTTATGCTTCTCTTATACACGAAGGTTTCTTTACATTTCACCGTTGGAAACTCCCTTGTGGATGGATCCACGAAAGGATATTTGGGATCACATTCAGGCCTATGGTCAAATAAGAAATATAGTCAGATAAAAACTGGAGAGAAGCTTTCTGAGAAACTGCTTGGTGATGTGTGCATTCCACTCAGGGAGTTTTAATGTTCTTCTGATGAAACCTGCAGAGTAACTTTCTGAGCAACTGCTTTGCGATGTGTGTATTTGTCTCATAGATTTAAACCATTCTTTGGATTGAGCAGATTGAAATCACTGTTTTTGTGAAATCTGAGGAAGGACATTTGGGAATGATGCTTAGAACATGGAGAAATAAATATCCTCTGGTAAAATCCAGAAGGAAGCTTTCTGTGAAACTACTCTGTGTTATCTTAATTCCTCTCGCTTAGTTAAGCCTCTCCTTACATTGAGTAGTTTTATAACCCTGTGTATGTTTAGCGTGTGATGGGACATTCGGGAGCACATTGAGGATTACCTTGAAAATGGAAATATGTTAAGACCGAAACTGGAGAGAAGCTTTCTGAGGAACTGCTTTGTGACGTGTGCATTCCACTCACAGAAATATACCTTTCTTCTCCTAGATGATTCCGGAATCCATTTTTGAGAAAAACTACCAAGAGACATTCGGGAGTACAGGGACAGCTATCGTGAAAAAGGAAATATCTTCAGACAACCTGGAGAGAAGATTTCTGTGATTCTGCTTCTTGTTAGATATGTCTATTCATCTCACATAGTTCAAACCTTTCTTATATTATGCAGTTTGGAATCTCCGTCATGCATACATCTGCGAAGGGACATGGGAGCACATTCAGGCCTACGGTGAAAGAGGAGATGTCTTCAGATAAAAACTGGAGAGAAGCTTTCTGAGAAACTGCTTGTGATGTATGAATTCCGCTCAGGGTGTTATACCTCTTTTCTCACAAGACAGTGTTTAAACAGTGTTATTGTGTAACCAAAAAGTGATATTTCAGAGGGCACTGAGGACTATGGCAAATAGTGAAATATACTGCAATAAAATCGAGGAAGAGCATTCCAAGAACGTGCTCTCTGATATGTGCATTCACTTCCAGAATTTATGCTTACTCTATGTTGCCCAGTTTTGAAATTCTGTCTTTGAAGAGTCTGTGAAGGGATTTTTAGTGACACCCGGAGGCTGGTGGTGAGCAAGGAAACATCTTCCGATGAAATCTGCCGGGCAACATTCTGAGCAACTGCTTTGCGATGTGTGTATACGTCTCATAGATTTAAACCTTTCTTTGGATTGAGCAGATTGAAATCACTGTTTTTGTGGAATCTGAGGTAAGTCATTTGGGAACGATCCTTAGAACACGGAGAAAGAAATATCCTCAGGTAAAATCCAGAAGGAAGCTTTCTGTGAAACTACGCTGTGTTATCTTAATTCCTCTTGCTTAGTTAAGCCTCTCCTTATGTTGAGTAGTTTTATAACCATGTGTATGTTTAGCTTGTGATGGGATATTCGGGAGCACTTTGAGGCTTATGGTGAAAAAGGAAATATGTTCAAACCGAAACTGGAGAGAAGCTTTCAGAGGAACTTCTTTGTGATGAGTGCATTCCAATCACAGTGTTATACCTCTCTTTTCATACAGTGTCGGGGAAACCCTTTTAGAGTAACAGGTACCAAGTGATATTCGGAAGCATGGTGATGCCAATGATGAAAAGGGATATAGCCTCAGACAAAACCTGTAAAGAAGTTTTCTAGGAAACTACTTTTTGATCCGTGTTATCATCTCACAGACCTAAAGGTTTCCTTACATTACACAGCTTGAAAACTGTCATGGACGGGTACACGAAAGGATTTTTGGGAGCACACTCAGGACTATGTTGAAAAAGGAAATATCTTAGGAAGCTGTCCGGGAACCAGTTCTGTGTCACGTGAATTCGACTCACACAGTTAAGCTTCTCTTTTCAATGAGCAGTATCATAACACTATTTTTGTTTAGTCTGTGAAGGGATATTCAGGAGCGCTTTGTGACTTACGGTGAGAAAGGAAACGTCTTCAGATAGAAACTGGAGAGAAGCTTTCTGAGGAGCTGCTTTGTGATGTGTGCATTCCACTCAAGGAAATACACCTTTCTTCTCCTATAGGATTCTGGAATCCCTTTTGGAGAAAGAGTTACCAAGAGACATTCATGAGTATAGGCATGGCTATGGTGAAAATGAAATGTCCACAGACAAAAACTGGAAAGAAGATTTCTATGAAACTGCTTTGTGTTAGATATATTTATTTATCTCGCATAGTTAAAACTTTTCTTATACTATGCAGTTCAGAAACTCCATTATGAGCAGATCTGCGAAGGGACTTTCTAGAGCACATACAGTCCTATGTTGAAAGATTAGATATCTTCAGATAAAAACTGGATAGAATCTTCCTGAGAAACTAGTTTGTGATGTATGCATTCAACTCAGGGAGTTATACCTTTTTCTCACAAGGCAGCGTTTGAACACTCTTCTTGTGAAACCAAAAAACTGATATTTCAGAGTGCGTTGAGGAGTATGGCGAATATGAAATATAATGAAATAAAATCGAGGAAGAAGCGTTCCAAGAATCTGCTCTCTGATATGTGCATTCACTTCACAGAGTTATGCTTACTCTATGTTAATGAGTATGCTTTCTTAACGCTTACTCTTTGATGCCCAGTTTCGAAACTCTGTCTTTGAAGAATCTGTGAACGGATATTTAGTGAAGGCCAGAGGCTTGTGATGAGCAAGAAAACGTCTTCCAATTAAAGCTGCAGATAAACTTTCTAAGCAACTGCTTGGCGATGTGTGTATTCATCTCATAGAGTTAAACCATTCCTTGGATTCAGCAGCTTGATATCACTGTTTCTGTGGAATCTAAGGAAGGACATTTGAGAACAATCCTTTGAATATGGCGAAAGAAATATAGTGAGGTAAAATCCAGCAGGAAGCTTTTTGTGAAACTGCTCTGTTTCATCTGAATTCCTCTCGCTCAGTTAAGCATCACACTTCATTCAGCAGTTTTCTAACCCTGTGTATGTTTAGCTTGTTTTGGAATATTCTGAAGCACTTTGAGGCTTACGGTGAAAAAGGAAATATGTTCAGACCTTAATTGGAGAGAAGCTTTCCGAGGAACTGCTTTGTGACTTGTGGATTCAACTCACAGTGTTGTACCTCTCTTCTCACGTGGCATCGGGGATACACTTTTGGACATACAGGTAGCAAGTGATATTTGGGAGCATGTTGATGCCTATGGTAAAAAGACAGATGGCCTCAGACAAAAACTGGAAAGAAGCATTCTAGGAAACTACTCTGTGATATGTGTAATCATCCCACATAGATAAAGCTATCTTTACACTACACAGCTTGGAAACTCTCATGGACGTATCCACGAAAGTACCTTCAGGAGCACATTGAGGACTATCGTAAAAAAGAAAATATCTTCAGATAAAAACTGGAAAGAAAATTTCTGTGATTCTCCCTTTTGCTGTGATTATTCATCTCACATAGATGAAGCTTTCTTTACATTACACCTCTTGGATTCTCCCTCGTGGATGGATCTGGGAAGGAATATTTGGGATCACTTTCGGGCCTATGGTGAAATAGAAAATATAGTCAGATAAAAACTGCAGAGAAGCTTTCTGAGAAACTGCTTGGTGATGGGTACATTCCATTCAGGGAGTTATAACTTTCTTCTCATAAGGAACAGTTTGAAAACTGTTCCTCTAAAACCAAAAGAGTGATATTCAGAGCACATTGAAATTATGGCAAAAAGTGAAACGTCATCCAATAAAAACAAAAGGAAGCACCCGATGAAACTGCTCTCTGACCTGTCCATTCTTGTCAGAGGGTTAAAGCTTACTCGATATTTCCCAGTTTGAATGTTGGTCTTTGAGAATTCTGCAAAGGCATAGAAAGTGGCAACCGGAGGCCTGTGTCAAGCAAGGAAATGTTTTCTATCGAAAATTGGAGAGAAGCTTTCTGCGTAACTCTTTTGTGAAGTCTGTGTTCATCTCAAAGAGTTCAATCATTCTGTGGATTGAGCAGTTTTAAATCACTGTTTCTGTGGAATCTGAGGAAGGACATTTGGAGACGCTCTTTAGAATACCCTGAAAAAGAAATAACCTCAGAGAGGAACCAGAAGGAAGTTTTCTGTGAACCTGCTCTGTGTCACGTGAATTTCACTCACACAGTTAACCTTCTCTATTCATTGAGCAGTATCATAACACTGTTTTTGTTTAGACTGCGAAGGAATATTCAGGAGTGAATTGAGCTTTACGATGAGAAAGGAAACGTCTTCAGATAGAAACTGGAGAAAAGCTTTCTGAGGTGCTGCTTCGTGACGTGTGCAATCCACTCAGAGAAATATACCTTTCCTCTCCTAGAGGACTCCAGAATCCCTTTTGGAGAAAAAGTTACCAAGAGACATTCGGAGTATAGGATTGGCTCTGGTGAAAAAGAAAATATCCTGTGACAAAAACAGGAAAGAAGATTTCAGTGGAACTGCTTAGTGTTAAATATATCTATTCATCTTGCATAGTTAAATCCTTTCCTATATTGAGCAGTTTGGAAACTCCGTCATGCACGTATCCCCAAAGGAACATTGGGAACACTTTCAGACTTTCGGTGAAAGAGGAGATATCATCAGATAAAAACTGGAAAGAAGCTTTCTGAGAAACTACTTGTGATGTATGCATTCCACTCAGTGAGTTATAGCTCTTTTCTCACAAGGCAGGGTTTCAACACTGTTCCTGTGAAACCGAAAAAGGGATATTTTGGAGCACACTGAGGACTACGGCGAATAGTGAAAAATACTGAAATAAAATTGAGGAAGAAGCTTTCCAAGAATCTGCTCTCTGATATGTGCATTCAATTCACAGAATTTATGCTTACTCTATGTTGCCCAGTTTCCAAATTCTGTCTTTGAAGAATCTGTGAGGGTATATTTAGTGACGCCAGGAGGCTTGTGGTGAGCAAGGAAACATCTTCCAATGAAACGTGCAGACTAAACTTCTGAGCAACTGCTTTGCAATGTGTGTATTTGTCTCATAGATTTAAACCATTCCTTGGATTGAGCAGATTGAAATCACAGTTTTTGTGGAATCTGAGGAAGGACATTTGGGAACGATTCTTAGAACATGGAGAAAGAAATATCCTCAGGTAAAATCCAGAAGGAAGCTTTCTGTGAAACTACTCTGTGTCGTCTTAATTCCTCTCGCTTAGTTAAGCCTCTCCTTATGTTAAGTAGTTTTATAACCCTGTGTATGATTAGCGTGGGATGGGACATTTGGGAGTTCTCTGAGGCTTACGGTGAAAAAGGAAATATGTTCAGACCAAAACTGGAGAGAAGCTTTCTGAGGAACTGCTTTGTGACGTGTGCATTCCACTCACAGAAATATACCTTTCTTCTCCTAGAGGATTCCAGACTCCCTTTTGGAGAAAAAGCTACCAAGAGACATTCAGGAGAACAGGGATGGCTATGGTGGAAAAGGAAATATCCTCAGACAAAACTGGAGAGAAGATTTCTGTGGAACTGCTTCGTGTTTGATACATCTATTCATCTCCTGTAGTTCAAACGTTTTTTACATTAAGCAGTTTGGAATCTCCGTCATGCACGAATCAACGAAGGGACATTCAGGAGCACTTTCAGGCCTATGGTGAAAGAGGAGGCATCTTCGGATAAAAACTGTATAGAAGACTTTTTAGGAACTGCTTTTGATGTATGTATTACGCTCAGGGAGTTTTACCTCTTTTCTCATAAAACAGTGTTTAAACACTGTTCCTGTGTAACTGAAAAAATGATATTTCGGAGAGCACTGAGGAATAAGGCAAATAGTGAAATATACTGTAATAAAATCGAGAAAAAAACGTTCCAAGAATCTGCTCTCTGATATGTGTATTCACTTCAAAGAATTTATGTTTACTCTATGTTGCCCAGTTTCGAAATTCTGTCTTTGAAGAATCTGTGAAGGGATATTTAGTGACGTCCGGAGGCTTGTGTTGAGCAAGGAAACATCTTCTGATGAAACCTGCAGAGTAATTTTCTGAGCAACTGCTTTGAGATATGTGTATTCGTCTCATTGGTTTAAACCATTCTTTGGATTGAACAGATTGAAATCACTGTTTTTGTAGAGTCTGAGGAAGGACATTTGGGAAAGATCCTTAGAACATGGAGAAAGAAATATCCTCAGGTAAAATCCAGAAGGAAGCTTTCTGTGAAACTACTCTGTGTCGTCTTAATTTCTGTCACTTAGTTAAGCTTGTCCTTGCGTTGAGTAGTTATATACCCCTGTGTATGTTTAGCATGTGATGGGAAATTCGGGGGGACTTTGAGGCTTACACTGAAAAAGGAAATATGTTAAGACCAAAACTGGAGAGAAGCTTTCCAAGGAACTGCTTTGTGACGTGTGCATTCCACTCACAGAAATACACCTTTCTTCTCCTACAGGTTTCCGGAATCCCTTTTGGAGAAAAAACTACCAAGAGACATTGGGAGTATAGGGACGGCTATGGTGAAATAGGAAATATCCTCCGACAAAACTGGAAAGATGATTTTGGCGAAACTGCTTCATGTTAGATATATATATTCATCTCGAATAGTTCAAAGGTTTCTTATATTATGCAGTTTGGAAACTCCGTGATGCATGAATCCGCAAAGGGACTTTTGGAGTACATTCAGGCCTACGGTGAAAGAGGAGATATCTTCAGATAAAAACTGACAAAAAGCTTTGTGAGAAACTACTTGTGATGTATGCATTCTGCTCAATTAGTAATATCTCTTTTCTCACAAGGCAGTGTTTAAACACTGTTCCAGTGTAACGGAAAAAGTGATATTTCGCAGCACACTGAGGACTATGACAAATAGTGAAATATACTGCAATAAAACCGAGAAAGAAGTGTTCCAAGAATCTGCTCTCTGATATATGCATTCACTTCACGGAATTTATGGTTACTCTATGTTGCCCAGTTTCGAAATTCAGTCTTTGAAGTATCTGTGAAGCGATATTTAGTTACATCCAGAGGTTTGTGCTGAGCAAGGAAACATCTTCCAATGAAACCCGCAGAGCAACATTCTGAGCAACTGCTTTGCGATGTGTGTATTCTTCTCATAGAGTTAAACCGTTCTTTGGATTGAGCAGATTGAAATCACTGTTTTGTGGAATCTGAGGAAGGACATTTGGGAACAATCCATAGAACATGGAGAAGGAAATATCCTCAGGTAAAACCCAGAAGGAAGATTTCTGTGAAACTACTCTGTGTCGTCTTAATTCCTCATGCTTAGTTAAGCCTCTCCTTATGTTGAGTAGTTTTATAACCCTGTGTATGTTTAGCGTGTGATGGGACATTCGGGAGCACTTTGATTGTTACAGTGAAAAAGGAAATATGTTCAGACCGAAATTGGAGAGAAGCTTTCCGAGGAACTGCTTTGTGACGTGTGCATTCCACTCACAGTGTTATACCACTCTTCTCTTACAGCATCGGGGAAACCCTTTTGGAGAAACAGGTACCAAGTGATATTTGGGAGCATGTTGATGCTGATGATGAAAAGGGAAATAGCCTCAGACAAAACCTGGAAAGAAGCTTTCTAGGAAACTACTCTGTGATATGTGTAATCATCTCATGGAAATAAAGGTTTCCTTACATTACACAGCTTGAAAACTGTCATGGACAGATCCACGAAGGGACTTTCAGGAGCACACTCATGACTATGTTGAAAAAGGAAATGTCTTCAGATAAAAACTGCAAAGGAGCTTTCTGTGAATCTGCTTTTTTCTATGTTTATTCTTCTCACATAGATGAAGCTTTCTTTACATTATGCAGCTTGGAAACTCCCTTGTTGATGGATCCATGAAGGGATATTTGGGATCACATTCGGGCCTATGGTCAAATAGGAAATATAGTCAGATAAAAACTGGAGAGAAGCTTTCTGAGAAACTGCTTGGTGATGTGTGCATTCCCCTCTGGGAGTTCTGATGTTCTCATATGGTGCAATTTGAACACTGTTCCTGTAAAACCAAGAAGGACATTGAAAGCTATGGCAAAAAGTGAAATGTCGGAGCACATTGAAAGCTATGGCAAAAAGTGAAATGTCGTCCAATAAAAAGCAGAAAGAAGCACTCGAGGAAACTGCTCTCTACCAGACCATTCTTTTCACAGGCTTAAAGCTTACCCTACATTTCCCAGTTTGAAAGTCAGCCTCTGAGTGTTCCGCGAAGGGATAGTAAGTGGCAACCGGAGGCCTGTGTAGAGCAAGGAAATGTCTCCCATCGAAAATAGGAGGGAAGCTTTCTGCGTGACACATTTCTGATGTTTGTATTCATCTGAAAGAGTTAAATCATTCTTTGGATTGAGCAGTTTGAAATCACTGTTTCTGTGGAATCTGAGAAAGGACATTTGGAGATGCTCTATAGAATGCCCTGAAGAAGATATAAACTCAGAGAGAAACCAAAAGGAAGCTTTCTGTGAACCTGCTCTGTGTCAGGTGAATTCCAGTCACACAGTTAAGCTTCTCTTTTCATTGAGAAGTATCACAAAACTGTTTTTCTTTAGACTGCTAGGGGATACTCAGGAGCAATTTGAGGGTTATGGTGAGAAAGAAAACGTCTTCAGATAGAAACTGGAGAGAAATTTTCTGAGGAGCTGCTTTGTGACGTGTGCATTCCACTCACAGAAATATACGTTTCTTCTCCTAGAGAATTCCGTAATCCCTTTTGGTGAAAAAGCTACTAAGAGCCATTCGGGAGTATAGGGATGGCTATGGTGAAAAAGAAAATATCCTCAGAAAAAAACTGTAAAGAATATTTCATGAAACTGCTTCGTGTTAGATGTATCTATTCATCTCGCATATTTCAAACCTTTCTTATATTACACAGTTTGGAAACTCCATCATGAATGGATCTGCGAAGGGATATTCAGGAGGACATTCTGTCCTTCGGTGGAAGAGGTGATATCATCAGATAAAAAATAGAGAAGCTTTCTGAGAAACTACTTTGTAGTGTATGCATTCCACTCTGGGAGTTATACCAGTTTTCTCACAAGGCAGGGTTTAAACACTGTTCCTGTGAAATGGAAAAAATGATATTTCCGAGCACACTGAGGACTATGGCGAATAGTGAAATATGCTGAAATAAAATCGAGAAAGAAGGGTTAAAAGAATCTGATCTCTCATATGTGCATTCACTTCACAGAGTTTATGCTTACTCTATGTTGCCCAGTTTCGAAATTCTGTCTTTGAAGAATCTGTGAAGGGATATTCAGTGACGCCCGGAGTCTTGTGTTGAGCAAGGAAATGTCTTCCGATGAAATCTGCAGAGTAACGTTCTGAGCAACTGCTTTGTGATCTGTGTATTTGTCTCATAGATTTAAACCGTTCTTTGGATTGAGTAGATTGAAATCTCTGTTTTTGTGGAATCTGAGGAAGGACATTTGGGAATGATCCTTAAAACATGGAGAAAGAAATATCCTCAGGTAAAATCCAGAAGGAAGCTTTCTGTGTAACTACTCTGTGTCACCTTAATTCCTCTTGCTTAGGTTACCCTCTCCTTATGTTGAGTAGTTTTATAACCCTGTGTATGTTTAGGGTGTGATGGGACATTCAGGAGCACTTTGAGGCTTATGGTGAAAAAGGAATATGTTCAGACCGAACCAGTAAAGAACCTTTCTGAGGAACTGCTTTGTGACGTGTGCATTCCACTCACAGAAATATACCTTTTTTTCTCCTAGAGGATTCCGGAATCCCTTTTGGAGAAAAAGCTACCAAGACACATTCAAAAGTATAGGGACGGCTATGGTGAAAAAGGAAATATCTTCAGACAAAACTGGAAAGAAGATTTCTGTGAAACTGCTTCATGTTAGATATACCTATTCATCTCACATAGTTCAAACCTTTCTTATATTACGCAGTTTGAAAACTGTCATGCCCGAATCCGTGCAGGGACATTCTGGAGCACATTCTGGCCTACAATGAAAGAGGAGATATCTCCAGATAAAAATTGGATGGAAGCTTTCTGAGAAACCACCTGTGATCTATGCATTCCGCTCTGGGAGTTATACCTGTTTTCTCATAAGGCAGTGTTTAAACACTGTTCCTGTGTAACCAAAAAGTGATATTTCCGAGTACACTGAGGACTATGGCAAATAGTGAAATATACTGAAATAAAAGTGAGGAAGAACTGTTCCAAGAATCTGCTCTGATATGTGCATTCACTTCACAGAATTTATGCTTCCTCTGTTGCACAGTTTCCAAATTCTGTCTTCGAAGAGTCTGTGAAGGGATATTTAGTGATGCCCAGGGGCTTCTGGTGAGCAAGGAAACATCTTGCGATGAAACCTGCAGAGTAAAATTCTGAGCAACTGCTTTGCGATGTGTGTATTCATCTCATAGATTTAAACCGTTCTTGGATTCAGCAGATTGAAATCACTCTTTTTGTGGAATCTGAGGAAGGACATTTGGGAACGATCCTTTGAACATGGAGAAAGAAATATCCTCAGATAAAACCAAGAAGGAAGCTTTCTGTGAAATTACTCTGTGTCATCTTAATTCCTCTCACTCAGCTAAGCCTCTGCTTACATTGAGTAGTTTTATAAACCTGTGTATGTTTAGCGTGTGATGGGACATTCGGGAGCACTTTGAAGCTTATGGTGAAAAAGGAAATATGTTCAGACCGAAAATAGAGAGAAGCTTTCCGAGGAACTGCATTGTGATGTGTGCATTCCACTCAAAGTGTTATACCTCTCTTCTCATAAAGCGTCAGGGAAACCCTTTTGGAGAAACAGGTACCAGGTGATATTCGGGAGCATGTTGATGCCAATGATGAAAAGGGAAAGAGCCACAGACAAAACCTGGAAAGAAGCTTTCTAGGAAACTACTCTGTGATATGTGTAATCACCTCAGAGATAAAGGTTTCCTTACATTTCACAGCTTGAAAACTGTCATGGACGGATCAATGAAGGGACTTTCTGGATCATGCTCAGGACTGTGGTGAAAAAGGAAATATCTTTGCATAAAAACTGGAAAGAAGCTTTCTGTGAATCTGCTTTTTCCTATGTTTATTCTTCTCACATAGATGAAGCTTTCTTTACATTACGCAGTTTGGAAACTGCCTTGTGGATGGATCCGTGAAGGAATGTTTGGGATCACATTCGTGCCTATGGTCAAATAGGAAATATAGTCAGGTAAAATCTGCAGAGAAGCTTTCTGAGAAACTGTCTGGTGATGTGTGCATTACACTCAGGGTGGTATAAGTTTCTTCTCATAAGGCACAGTTTGAACACTGTTCCCGTAAAACAAAAAGAGTGATATTCGGAGCACATTGAATACTATGGCAAAAAGTGAATTGTTGTCTAATAAAAAGCAGAAAGAAGCACTCGAAGATACTGCTGTCCGACATGTCCATTCTTTTCACAGGGGTAAAGTTTGCTCTACATTTCCCATTTTGAAAGTTGGTCTTTGAGGATTCTGCAATGATACATTAAGTAGCAACCAGAGGGCTGTGTGAGGCAAGGAAATGTCTTAATTCGAAAATTAGAGAGAGGCTTTCTGCGCAACTCTTTTGTGATGTTTTCATTCATCTCATAGAGTGAAATCACTCTTTGGATTGAGCAGTTTGAAATCACTGTTTATGTGGATTCTGAGAAAGGACATTTGGAAAAGACCTTTAGAATATCCTGAAAAAGAAATAACCTCAGAGAGAAACGAGAAGGAAACTTTCTGTGAAACTACACTGTGTCACATGAATTCTGCTCACACAATTAAGCTTCTCATTTCCCTGAGCAGTATCATAACACTGTTTTTGTTTAGTCTGCAAAGGGATATTCAGGAGCTCATTGAGGCTTATGGTGAGAAAGGAAACATCTTCAGATAGAAACTGGAGAGAAGCTTTCTGAGGAGCTGCTTTGTGACGTGTGCATTCCACTCACAGAAATATGCCTTTCTTGTCCTAGAGGATTCCAGACTCCCTTTTGGAGAAAAAGCTACCAAGAGACATTCAGGAGAACAGGGATGGCTATGGTGAAAAAGGAAATATCCTCAGACAAATACTGGAAAGAAGATTTCTGTGAAACTGCTATGTGTTAGATGTATTTAAACATCTTGCATAGTTAAAACTTTTCTTATATTATGCAGTTTGGAAACTCTGTCATGCACGGATCCGTGAAGGGACATTCAGGAGCACATTCAGGCCTATGGTGAAAGAGGTGATATCATCAGACAAAAACTGGAGAGAACCTTTCTGAGAAACTACTTTGTAGTGTATGCATTCCCCTCAAGGAGATATACCTCTTCTCTCACAAGGCAACGTTTGAATACTCTCCTGTGAAACCGAAAAAGTGATATTTCGGAACGTCTTGAGGACTATGGCAAATAGTGAAATATACTGAAATAAAATCCAGGAAGAAGCGTTCCAAGAATCTGCTCTCTGATACATGCGTTCAATTCACAGAGTTAATACTTACTCTATGTTGCCCAAATTCGAAACCGTATCTTTGACGAATCTGTGAATGTATATATAGTGACACCCGGAGGCTTGTGGTGAGCAAGGAAACATCTTCCGAAGAAACTTGCAGAGAAACTTTCTTAGCAACTGCTTTCCATTGTGTGTATTCGTCTCATAGAGTTAAACCATTCTTTGCATTGAGCAGCTTGAAATCACTGTTTTTGTGGCATCTGAGGAAGGACATTTTTGAATGATCCTTAGAATATGGAGAAAGAAATATCCTCAGGTAAAATCCAGAAGGAAGCTGTCTGTGAAACTGTTCTGTTTAGTTGTAATTCCTCTCTCTTAGTTAAGCCTTTCTTTTCATTGAGCAGTTTTCTAACCCTTGGTATATTTCACGTGTGATGGGATATTCGGGAGCACTTTGAGGCTAATGGTGAAAAAGGAAGTATGTTCGGACCAAAACTGGAGAGAAGCTTCCCGAGGAACTGCTTTGTGACGTGTGCATTCCACTCACACTGTTATATCTCTCTTCTCATACAGCGTTGAGGAAACCCTTTTGGAGAAACAGGCACTAAGTGATATTCGGGAGCATGTTGATGCAGATGGTGAAAAGCAAAATAGCCTCAGACAAAAACTGGAATGAAACTTTCTAGGAAAGTACTCTGTGATAAGTATAATAATCTGACTTAGGAAAAGCTTCCTTTATATTACACAGCTTGGAAACTTCTTCCTGGACGGATCCACAAAGGGATATTTGGGATCACATTCGGGCCTACGGTGAAATAGAAAATATAGTCAGATAAAACTGGAGAGAAGCTTTCTGAGAAACTGTTTGGTGATGTGTGCTTTCCAATCAGGGAATTATAAATTTCTTCTCATAAAGCACAGTGTGAAAACTGTTCCTGTGAAATCAAAAGAGTGATATTCGGAGCACATTGTAGACTATGGCTAAAAGTGAAATGTCGTGCAATAAAAAACAGGCAGAAGCACTCGAAGAGTCAGCTCTCTGACATGTCCATACTTTTTTATTTATTTATTTTTATTATACTTTAAGTTCTTGGGTACATGTGCATAACGTGCAGTTTTGTTACATATGTATACTTGTGCCATGTTGGTGTGCTGCACCCATCAACTCGTCAGCACCCATCAATTCATCATTTATATCATGTATAACTCCCCAATGCAATCCTTCCCCCCTCCCCCCTCCACATGATAGGCCCCAGTGTGTGATGTTCCCCTTCCCGAGTCCAAATGAGCTCATTGTTCAGTTCCCACCTATGAGTGAGAACATGCAGTGTTTGGTTTTCGCTTCTCATGATAGTTTGCTAAAAATGATGGTCTCCAGCAGCATCCATGTCCCTACAAAGGACGCAAACTCATCCTTTTTTATGGCTGCATAGTATTTCATGGTGTATATGTGCCACATTTTCTTAATCCAGTCTGTCACTGGTGGACATTTGGGTTGATTCCAAGTCTTTGCTATTGTGAATAGTGCCGCAATAAACATACGGGTGCATGTGTCTTTGTAGTAGAATAATTTATAATCCTTTGGTTTATACCCAGTATTGGGATGGCTGGGTCATATGGTACATCTAGTTCTAGATCCTTGAGGAATTGCCATACTGTTTTCCATAATGGTTGAACTAGTTTACAATCCCACCAACAGTGTAAAAGTGTTCCTATTTCTCCACTTCCTCTCCAACACCTGTTGATTCCTGATTTTTTAATGATTGCCATTCTAACTTTTGTGAGATGGTATCTCATTGTGGTTTTGATTTGCATTTCTCTGATGGCGAGTGATGCTGAGCATTTTTTCATGTCTCTGATGGCTGTATGAATGTCTTCTTTTTTTTTTTTTATTATACTTTAAGTTCTAGGGTACATTGTTCAGTTCCCACCTATGAGTGAGAACATGCGGTGTTTGGTTTTCTCTTCTTGTGATACTTTGCTAAGAATGATGGTTTCCAGCTGCATCCATGTCCCTACAAAGGACACAAACTCATCCTTTTTTATGGCTGCATAGTATTCCATGGTGTATATGTGCCACATTGCTACCACAATAGGAAAGACTTGGAATCAACCCAAATGAATGTCTTCTTTGGAGAAATGTCTGTTCATATCCTTTGCCCACTTTTTGATGGGGTTGTTTGTTTTTTTCTTGTATATTTGTTTGAGTTCTTTGTAGATTCTGGAAATTAGCCCTTTGTCAGATGAGTAGATTGCAAAAATTTTCTCCCATTCTGTAGGTTGCCTGTTCACTCTGATGGTAGTTTCTTCTTTACAAAGGGTTAAAGCTTACTCTACATTTCCCAGTTTGAAAGTAGGCCTTTGAGGATTCTGCAAAGGGATAGTAAGTGGCAACCGGAGGCCTGTGTCTAGGAAGGAAATGTCTTCCACCGAAAATTGGAGAAGGAAATGTCTTCCACCGAAAATTGGAGAGAAGCTTTCTGTGCAACTCTTTCATGATGATTGTATTCATCTCACAGAGTTAAATCATTCTTTGGATTGAGCAGTTTGAAATCACTGTTTCTCTGGAATCTGAGAAAGCACATTTGGAAATGCTCTTTAGAATATACTGAAAAAGAAATAACCTCAGAGAGAAACCAGAAGGAAGCTTTCTGTGAAAATGCTCTGGGTCACGTGAATTCTCCTCACACAGTTAAGCTTCTCTTTTCATTGTGCTGTACCATAACACAGTTTTTGTTTAGTCTCCGGGGGGATATTCTGGAGAGGTTTGAGGCTTAGTGTGAGAAAGAAAACGCCTTCATATAGAAACTGGAGAGAAGCTTTCTGAGGATCTGCTTTGTGATGTGTTCATTCCACTCACAGAAATATAGCTTTCTTCTCCTAGAGGATTCCGGAAACCCTTTTGGATAAAAAGCTACCAAGAGATATTTGGGAGTATAGTGACGACTATGGTGAAAAAGGAAATATCCTCAAACAAACCTGGAAAGAAGATTTCTGTGAAACTGCTTTGTGTTAGATATATTTATTCGTCTTGCATAGTTAAAACTTATATTACACTTTTTGGAAACTCCGTCAAGCACAGATCTGAGAAGGGACATTCAGGAGCGCATTCAGACCTACAGTGAAAGATCAGATATCTTCAGATAAAAACTGGAGAGAAGCTTTCTGAGAAACTACTTTGTGATGTATGCATTCCCCTCGGGGATTTATACCCCTTACTCACAAGGAAACGTTTGAACACTGTTCCTGTGAAACCGAAAAAGTGATATTTCAGAGTGCATTGAGGACTATGGCGAATAATGAAATATACTGAAATAAAATCGAGGAAGAAGTGTCCAAGAATCTGCTCTCTGATATGTGCATTGACTCCAGAGAGTTAATGCTTATTCTATGTTTCTCAGTTAAGAAACTCTGTGTTTGAAGAATCTGTGAAAGAATATTTAGTGACGCCCGGAGACTTGTGGTTAGCGAGGAAATGCCTTCCGATGAAACCTGCAGAGAAACGTTCTGAGCAACTGCTTTGCAATGTGTGTATTCGTCTCAAAGAGTTAAACCATTCTTTGGATTGAGCATCTTGAAATCACTGTTTTTGTGGAATCTGAGGAAGGATATTTGGGAACGATGCTTAGAATATGGAGAAAGAAATATTCGCAGGTAAAATCCAGAAGGAAGCTTTCCGTGAAACTGCTCTGTGTCATCTCAATTCCTCTCACACAGGTAAGCCTCTCTATTCTTTGAGCAGTTTCCTAACCCTGTGTATGTTTCACGTGTGATGGGATATTCGGGAATACTTTCAGGCTAACGGTGAAAAAGGAAATATGTTCAGACCGAAACTGGAGAGAAGCTTTCCGAAGAACTGCTTTGTGACATGTTCATTCCAGTCACAATATTATACCACTCTTCTCATACAGGGTCAGGGAAACCCTTTTCGAGAAACAGGTACCCAGTGATATTCAAGAACATGTTGATTCTGATGGTGAAAAGGGAAATAGCCTCATACAAAAACTGGAAATAAGCTTTCTATGAAACTACTCTGTGATATGTGTAATCATCTGACATAGATAAAGCTTTCTTCATATTACGCAGCTTGGAAACTGTCATGGACGGATCCACAAAGTGACCTTCGGAAGTACATTCTGGACTCTGGTGAAAAAGGAAATATCTTCAAATTAAAACTGGAAAGAAGCTTTCAGTGAATCTGTTTTTACTATGTTTATTTATCTCACATAGAGGAAACTTTCTTTACATTACACACCTTGGAAACTCCCTAATGGATGTTTGGGATCACAGTCTGGCCTATGGTGAAATAGGAAATATATTCAGATAAAATGTGGAGAGAAGCTTTCTGAGAAACTGCTTGGTGATGTGTGCTTTCCCCTCAGGGAGTTATAACTCTCTCCTTATAACGCACAGTTTGAACACTGCTCCTGTAAAATCAAATGACGGATATTCGGAAGACATTGAAGACTATGTCAAAAAGTGAAATGTCGTCCAACAAAAAACAGAAAGAAAAACTCGAAGAAACTGCTCTCTGACATGTCCATTTTTTTCACTGGGTTAAAGCTTACTCTACATTTCCCAGTTTGAAAGTCGGTCCTTGAGAGTTATGCGAAGGCATACTAAGCGGCAACCTGAGGCCTGTGTGAGGCAAGGAAATGTCCTTCATCGAAAATCTGAGAGAAGCATTCTGTGCAACCCTTTCATGATGCTCATATTCATTTCATAGAGCTAAATCATCCTCTGGATTGAGCAGTTTGAAATCACTGTTTCTGTGGAATCTGAGAAAGGATATATGGAAATGCTTTTTGAAATATCCTGAAAAACAAAAACCATAGAGAGAAACCCGAAGAAAGCTTTCTGTGAAACTGCTCTGTGTCACGTGAATTCCAATTACACAGTTAAGTTTCTCTTTTCATTGAGCTGTATCATAACACTGTTTTTGTTTAGTCTGTGAAGGGATACTTTGGAGGGCTTTGAAGCTTAGGGTCAGAAAGGAAACATCTTCAGATAGAAGGTACAGAGAAGCTTTCTTGGGAGCTGATTTGTGACGTGTGCATTCCACTCACAGAAATATACCTTTCTTCTCCTAGAGAATTCCAGAATCCCTTTTGGAGACTAAGGTACCAAGAGATATTTGGGAGTATAGTGATGATTATGGTCATAAGGAAATATCCTCAGACAAACCAGTAAAGTAGATTTCTGTGAAACTGTTTTGTGTTAGATATATTTATTCGTCTTGCACAGTTATAACGTGAATTATATTACGCTGTTTGGAAACTCCATCATGCACAGGGACATTTGGGAGCACATTCAGGCCTACAGCTAAAGAGGAGATATCTTCAGATAAAAACTGCATAGAACATTTCTGAAAAACTAATTTGTGATGTATGCACTCCACTCAGGGAGTTATACCTCTTTTCTCACAAGGCTGTGTTTGAAATCTGTTCCTGTGAAACTGAAAAAGTGATATTTTGGAACGCATTGAGGACTATTGCACATAGTGAAATATACTGGAATAAAATCGAGGAAGAAGCATTCCAACAATCTGCTCTCTGGTATGTGCATTGACTTCACGGAGGTAATGCTTACTCTATGTTGCCCAGTTTTGAAACTCTGTCTTTGAAGAATCTGTGAAGGGATATTTAGTGAGGCCCGGAGGCTTGTGGTGAGCGAGGAAATGCCTTCCGATGAAACCTGCAGAGAAACGTTCTCAGTAACTGCATTGTGATGTGAGTATTCTTCTCATAGAGGTAAACCATTCTTTTGATTGAGCAGCTTGAAATCAATATTTTTGTGACATCTGAGGAAGGACATTTGGGAACGATCCTTAAAATATAGAGAAAGAAATATCCTCAGGTAAAATCCAGAAGGAAACTTTCCGTGAAACTGCTCTGTGTCATCTTCATTCCTCTCACTCAGGTAAGCCTCCCTATTCTTTGAGCACTTTCCTATCCCTGTGTATGTTTCACTTGTGATGGGATATTCGGGAGTACTTTGAGGCTAATGGTGAAAAAGGAAATATGTTCAGACCGAAACTGGAGAGAAGCTTTCCGAGGAACTGCTTTGTGATGTGTGCATTCCAGTCACCGTGTTATACCTCTCTTCTCATACAGCATCAGGGAAACCCTTTTGGAGAAACAGGTACCAAGTGACATTCGGGAGCATGTTGATGCCGATGGTGAAAAGGCAAATAGTCTAAGACAAAAACAGGAAAGAAGCTTTCTAGGATACTACTCTGTGATATGTGTAATCATCTCACATAGATAAAGCTTTCTTTACATTACGCAGCTTGGAATCAGTCATGGACGGATTCATGAAGGGACCTTTGTGAGCACATTCTGGACCCTGGTGAAAAAGGAAATAACTTCAGATAAAAACTGGAAAGTACCTTCCTGTGAATCTGCTTTTTGCTATGTTTATTCATCTCACATATATGAAGCTTTCTTTATAATACGCAGGTTGGAAACTCCCTCGTTGTTCGATCTGCGAAGGAATATTTGGGATCACATTCGGGCTTATGGTGAAATAGGAAATACAGTCAGATAAAAACTGGAGAGAAGCTTTCTGAGAAACTGCTTGGTGATGTGTGCATTCCACCCAGGGAGTTATAACTTTCTTCTCATAAGGCACAGTTTGAACACTGTTTCTGTAAAACCATAAGAGTGATGTTCAGAGCACATTGAAGATTATGACAAAAAGTGAAATTTCGTCCAATAAAAAACAGAAAGAAGCACTCGAAGAAACTTTTCTCGGACATATCCATTCATTTCACAGGATTAAAGCTTACTCTACATTTCCTAGTTTTAAGGTTTGTCTTTAAGGCTTCTGCGAAGGAGTAGTAAGTGGTGACCAGAGGTGTGTTTGAGGCAAGGAAATGTCTTTCATCGAAAATCGGAGAGAAGCTTTCTGCGCAACTCTTTTGTGATGTTTGTATTCATCTCATATAGTTAATTCATTCCTTTGGGTTGAGCAATTTGAAATCACTGTTTCTGTGGAATCTGAGAAAGAACATTTGGAAATATTTTTTAGAATATCCTGAAAAAGAAATAACCGCAGAGAGAAACCAGAAGGAAGATTTCTGTGTAACTGCTCTGTGTCACGTGAATTCTGCTCTAACAGTTAAGCTTCTCTTTTCATTGAGCTGTATCATAACACTGTATTTGCTTAGTCTGCGAAGGGATATAGAGGAGCGCTTTGAGACTTACGGTGAGTTAGGAAATGAATTCCTATAGTAACTGGAGAGAAGTTTTTGAAGAGCTGCTTTGTGACGTGTGCATTGCACTCACATTAATATACCTTTCTTCTCCTAGAGAATTCCAGAATCCCGTTTGGAGAAAAAGCTACCAAGAGATATTCGGGAGTCGACTATGTTCAAAAAGGAAATATCCTCAGACAAAAAAATGGAAAGACAATTTCTGTTAAACTGCTTTGTGTTAGATATATTTATTCGTCTCACATAGTTAAAACTTTAATTATATTATGCAGTTTGGAAACTCCGTCATGCACTGATCTGCAAAGGGACATTCGGAAACATATTCAGGCCTACGGTGAAAGAGGAGATATCTTCAGATAAAAACTGGATAGAAGCTTTCTGAGAAACTCCTTTTTGTGATGTATCCATTCCACTCAGGGCGTTATACCTCTTTTCTCACAAGGCAGTGTTTGAACCTTGTTCCTGTGAAACCGAAAATGTGATATTTCCAAAAGCATTGAGGACTATGGCGAATAGTGAAATATACTGAAATAAAATCGAGGAAGAAGCATTCCAAGAATCTGCCCTCTGATATGCACTTTCACTTCACAGAGTTAATGCTTACTCTATTTTGCCCAGTTTCGAAACTTTGTCTTTAAAGTATCTGGAAAGGGATATTTAGTGAAGCCTGGAGCCTTGTGGCGAGCGAGGAAACGTCTTCCGATGAAACCTGCAGAGAAACGTTCTGAGCAACAGTTTCGTGATGTGTATATTCGTCTCCTAGAGTTATCCATTCTTTGGATGGAGCAGCTTGAAATCACTGTTATTGTGAAATCTGAGGAAGGATATTTGGGAACAATCCTGGGAATATGGAGAAAGAAATATTATCAGGTAAAATCCAGAAGAATGCTTTCTGTGAAACTGCTCTGTGTCGTCTTAATTCCTCTCACTCAGATAAGCCTCTCTTTTCTTTGAGCAGTTTTCTTGCCCTGTGTATGTTCAGTGCATGATGGGATAATAGGGAGCACTTTGAGGCTAACGGTGAAAAAGGAAATATGTTCAGACCGAAACTGGAGAGAAGCCTTCCGAGGAAATGATTTATGACGTGTGCATTCCACTCACAGTATTATACCTCTTTTCCCATACAGCGTCGGCGAAACTCTTTTGGAGAAACAGGTACCAAGTGCTATTCAGGAGCATGTTGATTCCAATGATGAAAAGGGAAATAGCCTCAGACAAAAACTGGAAAGAAGCTTTCCAGGAAAGTACTCTATGATGTGTGTAATCATCTCACATAAATAAAGCTTACTTTACATTACGCAGCTTGGAAACTCATGAACGGATCCACGAAGGGACATTGTGGAGCACATTCTGGACTATGGACTATGGTGAAAAAGGAAATATCTTCAGAAAAAAACTGGAAAGAAGCTTTCTGTAAATCAGCTTTTGCTATGTTTAATCATCTCACATACCTGAAGCTTTCTTTACATTGCACTGCTTGGAAACTCCCTCGTGGATGTATCTGCAATGGGATATTTGGATCACATTTGGGCCTACGGTAAAATAGGAAATATAGTCAGATAAAAAATGGAGAGAAGCTTTCTGAGAAACTGCTTGCTGATGTGTGCATTCCACTCCGGAAGGTATAACTTTCTTCTCCTAAGGCACTGTTGGAACTCTGTTCCTGTAAAATGAAGAGTGATATTCAGAGCACATTGAAGACTACTGCAAAAATTCAAATGTCGCCGAACAAAAAACAGAAAGAAGCACTCGAAAAAGCTGCTCTCTGACATGTCCATTCTTTTCACAGTGTTCAATGTTCCTCTACATTCCCCAGTTTGAAAGTCGGTCTTTGAGGTTCCTGAGAAGGGATAGTCACTGACCACCTGGAATACTGTATCAAGCGAGGAAATGTGTTCCACTGAAAATCGGAGAGAATCTTTTCGTGCAACTCTTTTGTGATGTTTGTATTCATCTGATAGCATTATATGATGCTTGGGATTGAGCAGTTTAAAATCACTGTTTCTGTGGAATCTGAGAAAGGACATCTGGAAATGCTCTTTAGAATGTCCTGAAAAAGGGCTGGGCGCGGTGGCTCAAGCCTGTAATCCCAGCACTTTGGGAGGCTGAGACGGGCAGATCACGAGGTCAGGAGATCGAGATCATCCTGTATAACATGGTGAAACCCCGTCTCTACTAAAAAATACAAAAATCTAGCCGGGCGAGGTGGCGGACGCCTGTAGTCCCAGCTACTCTGGAGGCTGAGATACGAGAAAGGCATAAACCCGGGAGGTGGAGCTTGCAGTGAGCTGAGATCCAGCCACTGTACTCCAGCTCTGGCAACAGAGCGAGACTCCATCTCAAAAAAAAAAAAAAAAAAAAAAAGAATATCCTGAAAAAGAAGTAACCTCAGATAAAACCAGAAGTAAGCTTTCTGTCAAACTCCTCTGTGTCGCATGAATACTACTCATACAGTTAACCTTCTCTTTTCATAGAGCAGTATCATAACACTGTTTTGTTTAGTCTGCAATGGGTTATTCTGGAACCCTTTGAGGCTTACGGTGAGAAAGGAAACGTCTTTAAATAGAAACTGGAGAGAAGTTTACTGAGCAGCTCCTTTGTGACATGAGCTTTCCACTCACAGAAATATACCCTTCTTCTCATATAGGATTCTGGAATCCCTTTTGGAGAAAAAGCTACCAAGAGACATTTGGGAGTATAGGGATGGCTATAATGAAAAAGGAAATATCCTCAGAGAAAAACTGGAGAGAAGATTTCAGTGAAACTGCTTTGTGTTAGATATATTTATTCATCTTGCATAGTTAAAACTTATCTTATATTACGCAGTTTGGAATCTCCATAAGGCACGGATCTGTGTAGGGACATGTGGGAGCACATTGAGGCCTATGGTGAAAGAGGAGATATTTTCAGATAAAAACTGGATAGAAGCTTTCTGAGAAACTACTTTGTGATGTATGCATTCCACTGATGGAGTGATAACTCTTTTCTCACAAGGCGGTGTTTGAACACTGTACCTGTGAATCCAAAAAAGTGATATTGCTGTTCACATTGAGGACTATGACGAATAGTGAAATATACTGAAATAAATTCGAGGAAGAAGCATTCCAAGAATCTGCTCTATGATATGTGCATTCACTTCACAGTGTTAATGTTTCCTCTATGTTGCCCAGTTTTGAAACTCTGTCTTTGAAGTATCTGTGAAAGGATATTTAGTGACAACTGGAGGCTTGTGGTGAACAAGGTAACATATTCCGATAAAACTTGCAGAGAAGCTTTCCATACAACTGCTTTGCGATTTGTGATGTGTGTATTCGTCTCAAAGAGTTAAACCATTCTTTGGATTGAGCAGCTTGAAATCACTCTTTTTGTGGCATCTGAGGAAGGACATTTGGGAACGATCGTTAAATATGGAGAAAGAAATACCGGAAAAATCCAGTAGGAAGCTTTCTGTGAAACTGCTCCATGTCGTCTCAATTCCGCATGCTCAGTTAAGCCTCCCTTTTCATTGAGTAGTTTTCTAACGCTGTATATGTTTAGCGTGTGATGGGATATTCGGGAGCACTTTGAGGCTAATGGTGAAAAAGGAAATATGTTCAGACCGAAACTGGACAGAAGCTTTCCAAGGAACTGGTTTGTGACGTGTGCATTCCAGTCAGAGTGTTATACCTCTCTTCTCATACAGTGTCAAGGAAACCCTTTGGGAAAAACAGGCACCAAGTAATATTCCGAAGCATGTTGATGCCGACAGTGAAAAGGGAAATAGCCTCAGACAAAACCTGGAAAGACGTTTTGTAGGAAACTAATCTGTGATATGTGTAATCATCTCATATACTAAAGCTTTCTTTACATTACGCACCTTGGAAACTGTCATGGACGGATCCATGAAGGGACCTTTGGGAGCACATTCAGGACTAGGACTATGGTGAAAAAGGAAATATCTTCAGATAAACCTGGAAAGAAGCTTACTGTGAATCTGTTTTTTGCTATGTTTATTCATCTCACAGAGATGAAGCTTTCTTTACAATATGCAACTTGGAGACTCCCTCAAGGATGGATCCGTGAAAGGATATTTGGGATCACATTTGGGCTTACGGTGAAACACGAAATACAGTGAGATAAAAATTGGAGAGAATCTTTCTGAGAAACTGCTTCATGATGTGAATATTCCACACAGGGAGTTGAAACTTTCTTCTCATAAGGCACAGTTTGAACACTGTTCCTGTAAAACCAAAACAATGATATTCAAAGCACATTGAAGACTATGGCAAAAAGTGAAATGTAGTCCAATAAAAAACAGAAAGCAGCACTCGAAGAAACTACTCTCTGACATGTCCATTCTTTTCACAGGGTTCAAGCTTCCTCTACATTTCCCAGTTTGAAAGTCAGTCTTTGAGGGTTCTGTGAAGAGATACTAAGTGGCAACCGGAGGCCTGTGTCAAGCAAGGATAGTTCGGAATGCATTGAGGACTATGGCAAATAGTGAAATATACTGAAATAAAATTGAGGAAGAAGCGTTCCAAGAATCTGCTCTCTGATATGTGCATTCCCTTCACAGAGTTAATGCTTACTCTCTGTTGCCCAGTTTCGAAACTCTGTCTTTGAAGGATCTGTGAAGGGATATTTAGCAACGCCTGGAGGCTTGTGGTGAGGGAGGAAACGTCTTCTGATGAAACCTGCAGAGAAATCTTATGAGCAACTGCTTTGTGATTTTTGAGACAGAGTCTCGCTCTGCCGCCCAGGCTGGAGTGCTGTGGCCAGATCTCAGCTCACTGCAAGCTCCGCCTCCAGGGATCTCGCCATTATCCTGCCTCAGCCTCTTGGGTAGCTGGGACTACAGGTGCTGCCACCTCTCCCGGCTAGCTTTTTGTATTTTTTTAGTAGAGACGGGGTTTCACCGTGTTATCCAGGACGGTCTCAATCTCCTGACCTCGTGATCCGCCTGTCTCGGCCTCCCAAAGTGCTGGGATTACAGGCTTGAGCCACCGCGCCTGGCCATGAGCCACCGCGCCCTGCTGAGAGAAGCTTTCTGAGGAGCTGCGTTGTGACGTGTGCATTCCACTTACAGAAATATACCTTTCTTCTCCTAGGGGATTCCGGAATTTCATTTGGAGGAAAAGCTACCAAGAGATATTCGGGAGTATAGCAATGACTATGGTGAAAAAGGAAATATCCTCAGACAAAAACTGGAAAGAAGATTTCTGTGAAACTGCCTTGTGTTAGATATATTTATTCATCTCACATAGTTAAAACTTAAAGTATGTTACGCATTTTGGAAACTCCGTCAGGCACAGATCCACAAAGGGACATTCGGGAGCACATTGACACCTACGGTGAAAGAGGAGATATATTCAGATAAATCTGTGCAGAAGCTTTCTTCCGAGAAACTACTTTGTCATGTATGCATTTCACTCAAGAAGTTTTACCTCTTTTCTCACAAGGCACTGTTTGATCACTGTTCCTGTGAAAGCGAAAAAGCAATATTTCAGAACGCATTGAGGACTATGGCAAATAGTGAAAAATACTGAAATGAAATCGAGGAAGAAGAGTTCCAAGAATCTGCTCTCTGATATGTGCATTCACTTCACAGAGTTAATGGCTACCCTATTTTTCCCAGTTTCAGAACTCTGTCTTTGAAGAAGCTGTGAAGGGATATTTACTGACACCTGGAGGCTTCTGGTGAGCAAGAAAACACATTCCGATGAAACCTGCAGAAAAAACGTTCTGAGCAACTGCTTTGTGATGTGTTTATTCGTCTCACAGAATTAAACCATTCTTCGAATTGAGCAGCTTGAAATCACTGTTTTTGTGGAATCGAAGGAAGGACATATGGGGACCATCCTAGGAATATGGAGAAAGAAATATTCTCAGGTAAAATCCAGAAGGAAGCTTTATGTGAAATTACTCTGTGTCGTCTTAGTTCCTCTCACCCAGATAAGCCTCTCTTTTCATTGAGCAGTTTTCTAGCCCTGGGTATGTTTGGCATGTGATGGGATATTCGGGAGCACTTTGAGGCTAACGGTGAAAAAGGAAATATGTTCAGAGCGAAACTGAAGAGAAGCTTTCCGAGGAACTCCTTTGTGACGTGTGCATTCCAGTCACAGTTCTATTCCTCTCTTCTGATACAGCGTCAGGGTAACCCTTTTGAATAAACAGGTACCAGTTGATATTTGGGAACATGTTAATGCCGATGGTGAAAAGGGAAATAGCCTCAGAGAAAAACTGGAAAGAAAGTCTCTAGGAAACTACTCATTAATACGTGTAATCATCTCACATAGATAAAGCTTTCTTTACATTATGCAGCTTGGAAACTGTCATGCACTGATCCACGAAGAAACCTTCGTGAGCACATTCATGATTAGAGTGAAAAAGGAAATATCTTCAGATAAAAACTGAAAAGAAGCTTTCTGTGAATCTGCTTTTTGCTGTTTTTATTCACCTCACATAGATGAAACTTATTTTACATTACGCAGCTTGGAAATTTTTTCGTGGATGCATTCATCAAGTGATATTTGGGATCGCATTTGGGCCTATGGTGAAGTAGGAAATATCATCATATAAAAACTGGAAAGTAGCTTTCTGAGAAACTGCTTGGTGATGTGTGCATTCCACTCAGGGACTTATAAATTTCGTCTCATAAGGCATAGTTTGAACACTGTTTTTTAAAATCAAAAGAGTGATATTTGGAGCACATTGAGGACTATCGCAAAAAGTGAAATGTCGTCCAAAAAACAACAGAAAGAAGCACTGGAAGAAACTGCTCTCTGTCATGTCCAGTCTTTTGATAGGGTTAAAGCTTACTCTATATTTACCAGTTTGAAAGTTGGTCTTTGAGGTTTCTGCAAAGGGATTTTAAGTGGCAACCGGGGTCCTGTGTTAAGCAAGGAAATGTCTTCCATCGAAAATTGGAGAGAAACTTTCTGTGCAACAATTTTGTGATGTTTGTATTCGTCTCATAGAGTTAAATCACTCTTTGGACTGAGCAGTTTGAAATCACTGTTTCTGTGGAATCTGAGAAAGGACATTTGGAAACGCTCCTTTGAATATCCTGAAAAAGAAATAACCTCAGAAAAAATCAGAAGGAAGCTTTCTGTGAAACTGCTCTGTGTCACGGGAATTCTGCTCACACAGTTAAGCTTCTGTTTTCATTGAGCTGGAGCATAACAGTGTTTTTGTTTAGTCTGTGAAGTGATATTCAGGAGTGCTTTGAGGCTTATGGTGAGAAAGGAAACAACGTCAGATAGAAACTAGAGAGAAGCTTTCTGAGGAGCTGCTTTGTGATGTGTGCATTCCACTCACAGAAATATACCTTTCTTCTCCTAGAGGATTCCGCAATCCCTTTTGGAGAAAAAGCTAACAAGAGATATTCGGGAGTATAGAGATGACAATGGTGAAAAAGGAAATATCCTCAGACTAAAACTGGAAAGAAGATTTCTGTGAAACTACTTTGTGATAGATATATTTACTCGACTCACATAGTTAAAACTTTAATTATATTACGCAGTTTGGAATCTGTCATGGACGGATCCACGAAGGGAATTTCGGGAGGACATTTTGGACTAGGGTGAAAAAGAAATATCTTCAGATAAAAACTGGAAAGAAGCTTTCTGTGAATCTGATATTTGCTATATTTATTCATCTCACATAGATGACGTTTTCTTTACATTATGCAGCTTCGAAACTCCCTCGTGGATAGATCTTTGAAGGGATATTTGGGATCACATTCGGACCAATGGTGAAAGAGGAAATATAGTCAGATAAAAACTGGAGAGACGCTTTCTGAGAAACTGCTTGGTGATGTGTGCATTCCACTCAGGGACTTATAAATTTCTTCTCATAAGGCATAGTTTGAACACTGTTTTTGTAAAACCAAAAGAGTGATATTCAGAACACATTGAAGACTATGGCAAAAAGTGAAATGTCGCCAAAAAAACCAGAAGGAAGCACTGGAAGAAACTGCTCCCTGTCATTTCGATTCTTTTGAGAGGGTTAAAGCTTAATCTACATTTCCCAGTTTGAAAATCGGTCTTTGAAGTTTCTGCGAAGGGATAGTAAGTGGTAACCAGGGGCCTGTGTTAAGCAAGGAAATGTCTTCCATCAAAAACTGGAGAGAAGCTTTCTGTGAAACAGTTTTGTGATGTTTGTATTCATCTCATAGAGTTAAATCATTCTTTGGACTGAGCAGTTTGAAATCACTGTTTCTGTGGACTCTGAGAAAGGACATTTGGAAATGCTCCTTAGAATATCCTGAAAAAGAAATAACCTCAGAAAGAAACCAGAAGGAAGCTTTCTGTGAAACTGCTCTGTGTCATGTGAATTCTGCTCACACAGTTAAGCTTCTCTTTTCATTGAGCTGTATCATAACCCTGTTTTTGTTTAGTCTCTGAAGAGATATTCAGGTGTGCTTTGAGGCTTATGGTGAGAAAGGAAACAACTTCAGATAGAAACTGGAGGGAAGCATTCTGAGGAGCTGCTTTGTGACGTGTGCATTCCACTCACAGAAATATACCTTTCTTCTCCTAGAGGATTCCGGAAACCCTTTTGGAGAAAAAGCTACCAAGAGATATTCTGGAGTACAGAGACGACTATGGTGAAAAAGGAAATATCCTCAGACTAAAACTGGAAGAAAGATTTCTGTGAAACTGCTTTGTGTTAGATATATTTATTCAACTCTCATAGTTAAAACTTTAATTACATTACGCAGTTTGGAAACTGTCATGGACGGATCTACGAAGGGACCTTCAGGAGCACATTCTGGCCTAGGGTGGAAAAGGAAATATCTTCAGATAAAAACTGGAAAGAAGCATTCTGTGAATCTGATTTTTGCTACGTTTATTCATCTCACAAACATGAAGCTTCCTTTACATTATGCAGCTTCAAAACTCCCTCGGGGATGGATCCTTGAAGGGATATTTGGGATCACATTCGGACCTGTGGTGAAAGAGGAAATATAGTCAGGTAAAAACTGGAGAGACGGTTTCAGAGAAACCGCTTGTGGATGTGCGCATTCCACTCAAAGAGTTATAACTTTCTTCTCATAAGGCACAGTTTGAACACTGTTGCTGTAAAACCAAAAGAGTGATATTCGGAGCACATTGAAGACTATCGCAAAAGGTGAAATATCATCCAATAAAAAAGAGAAAGAAGCACTCGAAGAAACTGCTCTCTTACATGTCCATTCGTTTCACAGGGTTAAAGCGTACTCTACATTTCCCAGTTTGAACGTCGGGCTTTGACGTTTCTGGGAAGGGATAGTAAGTGGCGACTGGAGGCCTGTGTGAGGCAAGGAAATGTCTTGCATCGAAAATCGGAGAGACACTTTCTGCGCAATTCCTTTGTGATGTTTGTATTAATCTCATAGCGTTAAATCATTCTTTGAATTGAGCAGTTTGAATTCACTGTTTCTGTGAAATCTGAGAAAGGACATTTGGAAACGCTCTTTATAATACCCTGAAAAAGACATAACCTCAGAGAGAAACCAGAAGGAAGCTTTCTGTGAAACTGCTCTGTGTCACGTGAATTCCATTCACACATTTAAGCTTCTCTTTTAATTGAGATGTATCATTACACTGTTTTTGTTTACTCTGCGAAGGGATACTCCAGAGGGCTTTGAGGCTTATGGTGAGAAAGGGAATGTCTTCAGATAGAAACTGGAGGGAAGCTTTCTGAGGAGCTGCTTTGTGACTTGTGCATTAAAACTTACAGATATATACCTTTCTACTCCTAGAGGATACCGGAATCCCTTCTGGAGAAAAAGCTCCCAAGAGATATTTGGGAGTACAGCGATGACTATGGTGAAAAAGGAAATATCCTAAGACAAAAACTGGAAGGAAGATTTCTGTGAAACTGCTTTGTGTTAGATATATTTATTCGTCTCACTTAGTTAAAACTTTAATTATATTATGCATTTTGGAAACTCCGTCATACACAGATCCACGAATGGACATTCCGGAGCACATTCAGACCTACGATGAAAGAGGAGATATATTCAGATAAAAACTGGATAGAAGCTTTCTACGAAACTACTTTGTGATGTATGCATTCCACTGACAGTGTTATACCGCTTTTCTCACAAGGTAATGTTTGAGCTCTGTTCCTGTGAAATCGAAAATGTGATATTTCAGAATGCATTGAGGACTATAGTGAATAATGAAATATACTGAAATAAAATCGAGGAAGAAGCTTTCCAAGAATCTGCTCTCTGATATGTGAATTCACTTCACAGGGTTAATGCTTACTCTATGTTGCCCAGTATGGAAACCCTGTCTTTGAAAAATCTATGAAGGGATATTTAGTGACGCCCAGAGGCTTGTTGTGAACGAGGAAACCTCTTTTGATGAAACCTGCAGAGAAACGTTCTGAGGAACTGCTTTGGGATGTGTGTATCCTTCTCATAGTGATAAAGAATTCTTTCTATTGAGCAGCTTGAAATCACTGATTTTGTGGAATCTGTGGAAGGACATTTGGGAACGATCTTGAGAATATGGAGAAAGAAATATCCTGAGGTGAAATCCAGAAGGCAGCTTTCTGTGAAACTGCTCTGTGTCATCTTAATTCCTCTCACTCAGATAAGCCTGTCTTTTTATTGAACACTTTTCCAGCCCTGTGTATGTTTAGCGTGTGATGGGATATTCGGGAGCACATTGTGTCTGACCATGAAAAAGGAAATAACCGAAACTGGAGAGAAACTTCCAAGGAACAGCTTTGTGACGTGTGCATTCCAGTCACAGTGTTATACCTCTCTTCTCATACAGTGGCGGGAAAATCCTTTTGGAGAAACAGGTACCAAGTGATATTCGGGAGCGTGTTGATGCCGATGGTGAAAGGAGAAATAGCCTCAGACAAAAACTGGAAAGAAGTTTTCTAGGAAACAACTTGATTTGTTTTTCTGAGAACCACAAGAACGAGCACAAAAGAATCAGTGAGTAGGTAAGGCTAAAAGCAAAACTGCAAATTCATTCTTTGGTCATCTAGCTCCACGAGAAAAGGTGTGTAAGGTGAAGTCTGTTGGCCTCTGGCAAAGGAGGCCAAGAGAATTGCCCAGGCGGAGTTCCTAATTCAGTCCCGACAAGAGTAGGGGTCTAGGAAGGCCACACGGTGTGCCTGCCAGGAGCCGCATTTATAGGAGTGGAAGGGCAATAGTCGGGACATGGGCGTGTCGGGGGGGAGGCTCCGCAGGTGCCACCAGGTAAATCTTGGTCTCTTCGGATTGGCATCATCTGGTGCATGCCTGGTTGGTCTGCACCTTCCCAGGCGCCAGCTGCATTTTCAAGCACATGGGAAGAGTTGGTGATGAAGAACACGGAAATGCGCCGTCTTGCCTCTGTTCGTCCAAACAGTCCAACCTTTTATTGGTAATAGTGATAAAGGGGCACCGTGATCTGTCTGGTTACATCCTGCTGTTAAATGGCGTCGTTAAGGTTGAGGCCTATGGTTGGTGTTTGGACGTACAGATGAAGAAGCATTTGGTTGAAGGTGACGCGAATGATTTCTTGTATCTTGGCATGGAGAAATTTGATCAACATGGGGGCAAATCATAAAATAAAACACAGTATTAGTATAGTAATGAGGAATGGAAACATTTGTTGGAATATAGACAAAACCCAAAAGGATGGTCCTGGCAAGGCTGGGGATATGAAATAGTTAAGAAAATTTAGTAAGTGTAAGGCGTGTGGGGGAAGTTAAACTGATTTTCACTGATTGCTTTCGGTGGGGGCCCTTTGTAGCTGGGAATGAGGAACGAGTATGTAAAGTAGTTGTTGACTAGGCAGCAAATAAGGTGTGGATTGGATGGAAGGTTAGGTCCAGAGAAGGACGGCAAAATAGAATAGATACCCCGCTGTTGATTAAAAAATTAATTGTCTTACCCACTACCAGGAGAGTTACCCATGGCTTGGCAAGGGTGATGGGGGTCCCCGAGTCTCGGCACCTTCAGTTGTCGTCCTCCAGATGTAGGAGCTGGAAGGAGCTCCCAGGATCCTGGGAAAGGGAGTCACGTCGAGACGCAGCACCTGTTCCCAGAGTGGGGCAATCAGACTTCCGGTATCTTCTGGTGGGCAAATAGGGCAGGGGGCTGCTGGTGGACGAGGGATAGGACATTCACTGGCCCAATGTCCTGACACCTTGTACTTATAGCAATGCTCTGTTGGGTTAGAGGACCCTGTGGACACCTGTTGGCATAGTGTCCTGCTTGCTGCACCAATAGCAGGCTCCTTTTGTAACCTTGGAGTATGCAGTGTGTGTACTCTCTGATCTGGGGTTACGATTGGGCTGTAAAGCCGCTGCTAGGAGCTGTAACTTCTGTTTGAGATGAGCCTGTCACTGTGCTTCAGCCGTCTCCTCTCTGGAGTTATAGACCTTAAAGGCTCATTAACCAGGTCTTGTATTGGTGCCTGAGGACCATCCTCAACCTGTCGAAGTTTTTTACAAATGTCAGGAGCTGATTGAAAAATGAAGGAGGAGTGTAGGGTGGGGGTGAGGGTATGGAGACAGAAAGTAACCGTAGGTTCCTTTCCGGGTGAACAGAAAGGAATAAAAACTCCTCTTTGTCGGGTTCCTGTGAGCTGGCACCCCTGTCCAGTATAACCTGAACCAAAGAACACTGGCTACACAATTCTGGACGAGAGCATAAGGCCCAAAAGCTTTATATGTAATTAATTTCGGACCACTTGCCTAGCCATTGGCAGAAATTGCTGAGGTCAATCAGAACATTACGGTCTAAAGTGCCCACTGGTGGCCACTGAGACTGATTATCTACTGTGTATTGGGGCCACGTCACAGTGCAAATGAAAATTAACCACTTTAAGTTTTGAAAATTGGCTAGGAGGCACCCTAAGGGGGTGCTCTTTGGAAATTTGGACTGGAGGTTTCCCATTTGTTTCCTCTTTACTTACACAATGGAGATCTCTGCCTGGCTTCAAAGCGTCCTTTGAAATCATCAGAGACAGACTGGAGGGTCTTGACGCCAAGGCGGAGATTACTTTCAGGAGACAGTCATCTCTATCCTGAACGGGTCTCCCGAGCCACTTGGTGGCTCAAAAGTAAGCCTCGGACTTGTGCAGGATTTTTAGCCAAAGGAGGTAAAGAGGAGACAAGGTCATTTACCACAGAGAGGCCATGAGAGTAAGGGAAGCGGGTCTCAGGTCCCGGTCCGTCTGTGGCGTAGGAGCAGGAGGAGGTTCCTCAACCCTTAGAGGCCAGAGGAGGGGTCTCCTCCCGGGTTTCGACACCAACGGATTTGCTTTTCTAAGAAACACCAGAGCGAGCACAAAAGAACCAGCGAGTAGGCAAGGCTAAAAGCAAAACTGCAAATTTATTCTTTCGTCATCTAGCTCCAGGAAAAATGATGTGTAAAATGAAGTCTGTCGGCCTCTGGCAAAGGAGGCCAAGAGAGTCGCCCAGACAGAGTTCCTAATGCAGTCCCGGCAAGAGTAGGGGCTGAGGAAGCTCATGCGGCGCGCCTGCTGGTAGCGACTTTTCTAGGAGTGGAAGGGAAATAGGCGGGGCACGGGAGTGTCAGTGGGGGGAAGGCTCTGCAGATGCCACCAGGTAAATCTTGGTGTCTTCGGATTGACATCACCTGGCGCATGCCTTGTTGGTCTGCACTTTCCCAGGTGCCAGCTGCATATTCGTGCACATGGGAAGAGTTGGTGAAGAAGAACCCAGAAATGCGCCTTCTTGCCTCAGTTCGTCCAAACATTACTCAGTGGTATGTTTAATCGTCTCACATAGATAAAGCTTTCTTTACATTATGCAGCCTGGAAACTGTCATGGACAAATCCACGAAGGGACCTTCGGGAGCACATTCAAGACTAGGGTGAAAAAGGAAATATGTTGATAAAAAGTGGTAAGAAACTTTCTATGAGTCTGCTTTTTGCTATGCTTATTCATCTCACATAGATGAAGCTTTCTTTACATTACACAGCTTGGAAACTCCCTCCTGGATGGATCCGTGTAGGGATATTTGGGATCACATTTGGGCCTATGGTGAAAGAGGAAATATAGTCAGATAAAAACTGGAGAGAAGCTTTCGTAGAAACTGCTTGGTGATGGGTGCATTCCACTCAGGGAATTAAAGTTTCTTCTCATCAGGCACAGTTCTAACACTGTTCCTGTAAAACGAAGAGAGTGATATTCAGAGCACATTGAAGACTATGGCAAAAAGTTAAATGTCGCCCAACAAAAAACAGAAAGAAGCACTCAAAGAAAATGCACTCTGAAATGTCCATTCTTTTCACAGGTTTAAAGTTTACTCTACATTTCCCAGATTGAAAGTCGGTCTTTGAGGGTTCTGTGAAGGGATCATAAGTGGCAAACAGAGGCCTGTGTGAAACAAGGAAATGTCTTCCAACAAAAATCGGAGAGAAGCCCTCTGTGCATCGCTTTCATGATGTTTGTATTCTTCTCATAGAGTTAAATCATTCCGTAGACTGAGCAGTTTGAAATCACTGCTTCTGTGGAATCTGAGACAGGACATTTGGAAACACTCTTTAGAATATCCTGAAAAAGAAATAACCTCAGAGAGAAACCAGAAGGAAGCTTTCTGTGAAACTGTTTGTGTCAAGTAAATTCCACTCACACAGTTAAGCTTCCTTTTCATTGAGCTGTATCGTAACACTGTTTTGTTGAGTCTGCTAAGGGATATTCTGGAGAACATTGAGGCTTACGGTGAGAAAGGAAACGTCTTAAGATAGAAACTGGAGACAGCTTTCTGAAAATCTGCTTTGCGACGTATGCATTCCACGCACAGAAATATACCTTTATTCTCCTAGAGGATACCGGTATCCCTTTTGGAGAAAAAGGTAGCAAGAGATATTCGGGAGTATAGCAACAACTATGGTGAAAAAGGAAACAACCTCAGACAAACACTGGAAAGATTTCTGTGAAATTGCTTTGTATTAGATATATTTATTCGTCTCACATAGTTAAAACTTTAATTCTATTATGCAGTTTGTAAACTCCGTCATGCACATATCCGCGAAGGGATGTTCGGGCACACATACAGGCCTACGGCGAAAGAGGAGATATCTTCAAATAAAAACTTGACAGAAACATTCTGAGAATCTACTTTGTGATGTATGCATTCCACTCAGGGAGTTATACCTCTTTTCTCACAAGTCAGTGTTTGAAACCTGTTCCTCTGATATCACAAACGCGATTTTTTGGAAATCATTGAGGACTACGGCAAACAGTGAAATATACTGAAATAAAATCGAGGAAGAAGTGTTCCAAGAATCTGCTCTCTGATATGTGCATTCACTTCACAGAGTTATTGGTTACTCTATGTTGCCCAGTTTCAAAACTCTGTTTTTGAAGAATCTGTGAAGGGATATTAAGTGATGCCCAGAGGCTTGCAGTGAGTGAGGAAAAGTCTTCACATGAAACCTGCAGAGAAATGTTCTGAGCAAGTGCTTCACGATGTGTGTATTCATCTCCTTGAGTTAAACCATTCTTTGGATTGAGCAGCTTGAAATCACAGTTTTTGTGGAATCTGAGGAAAGACATTAAGGAACGATCCTTAGAATATGGAGAAAGAAATATCCTGAGGTAAAATTGAGAAGGAAGCTTTCTGTGAAACTACTCTGTGTTGTTTTAGTTCCCCTCACTCAGATAAGCCTCTCTTTTCATTAAGCAGTTTTCTTGCCCTGTACATGTTTAGCGTGTGATGGGACATGCGGAAGCACTTTGAGGCTTACAGTGAAAAAGGAAATATGATCAGATTGAAACTGGAGGGAAGCTTTCCAAGGAACTGCTTTGTGACTTGTTCATTCAACTCACAGTGTTATACCTCTCTTCTCACACAGCGTCGTGGAAACCCTTTTGGAGAAACAGGTACGAAGTGATATTCGGGAGCATGTTGATGCCGATTGTGAAAAGGGAAATAGCCTCAGACAGAACCTGGAAGGAATCTTTCTAGGAAACTACTGTGTGATATGTATAATCATCTCACGTAGATAAAGCTTTCTTTACATTACGCAGCTTGGAAAATGTCATGAATGAATTGAAGAAGGGACCTTTGGGAACACATTCTGGACAATGGTGAAAAAGAAAATATCTTCAGATAAAAAGTGGAAAGAAGAATTCTGTGAATATGCTTTTGATGCATTTATTCATCTCACATAGATGAAGCTTTCTTTACATGAGGCAGCTTGGAAACTCCCTCGTGGATAGATCCACAAAGGGATATTTCAGATCACATTCAGGCCTATAGGAAGCTTTCTGTGAAACTGTTCTGTGTCGTCTTAATTCCTCTCACTCAGTTAAGCTTCTCATTTCATTGAGCAGTTTTCTAACCCTGTGTATGTTTAACGTGTGATGGGACATTCGGGAACACTTTGAGGCTTACGGTGAAAAAGGAAATATATTCAGACCAAAACTGGAGAGAAGCTTTCCGAGGAACTGCTTTTTGAAGTGTGCATTTCTCTCAGAGTGTTATACCTCTCTTCTCATACAGCGTCGGGGAAACTTTTTGAAGAAACTGGTGCCAAGTGATATTCGGGAGCCTGTTGATGCCTTTGGTGAAAAGGGAAATAGCCTCTGACAAAAACAGGAAAGATTCTATATAGAAAAACTGCTCTGTGATATGTGTAATCATCTCAACTATTTAAAGATTTCTTTGCATTATGCAGCGAGGAATCTGTTATGGACGGATCCACGAAGAGACCTTCGGGAGCACATCCAGGGTTAGGGTGAAAAAGTAAATATCTTCAGATAAAAACTTGAAAAAAGCTTTCTGTGATTCTGCTTTTTTGCTGTGTTTATTCATCTCACATAGATGAAGCTTTCCTTACATTACACAGCTTAAAACTCCCTCGTGGATCGACCTGGGCAGGGATGTTTGGGATCACGTCTGGGCCTATGGTGAAAAAGCAAGTATAGTCAGATAAAAACTGGAGAGAAGCTTTCTGAAAAACTGCTTGGTGATGTGAGCATTCTACTCAGGCGGTCATAACTTTCTTCTCATAAGGGAGAGTTTGAATACTGTTATTGTAAAACCAAAAGAGTGCTATTCGGAGCACATTGAAGATTATGGCAAAAAGTGAAATGTCGTCAAATAAAAAACAGAAAGAAGCACTAGAAGAACCTGCTATCTAACATGTCCATTCTTTTCACAGGGTTAAAGCTTACTGCATATTTCCGTGTTTGAAAGTCGAACTTTGAGGTTTCTGTGAAGGGATAGTAAGTGGCGACCGGACGCCTGTCTGAGGCAAGGAAATGTCTTCCATTGAAAATCGGAGAGAAGCTTTCTACGTACCTCTATTGTAATGTTTGTTTTCATCTCATAGCAATAAATCATTCATTGGATGGAGTAGTTAGAAATCACTGTTTCGGTGGAATCTGAGAAAGGACATTTGGAAACGCTCTGTAGAATATCCTGAAAGAGAAATAATCTCAGAGAGAAACCAGAAGGAAGCTTTCTGTGAAACTGCTCTATGTCACGTGACTTCTGGTCAAACACTTAATCTTCTCTTTTCATTGCAGAGTATCATAACACTGTTTTTGCTTAGTCTGTGAAGTGATATTCTGGAGCTCTTAGAGGCTTACAGTGAGAAAGGAAACGTCTTCAGATAGAAACTGGAGAGAAGGTTTCTGAGGAGCTGCTTTGTGACGCATGCATTCCACTCACAGAAATATAGCTTTCTTCTCCTAGAGGATTCCAGAATCCCTTTTGGAGAAAAAGCTACCAAGAGATATTCAGTAGTACAGTGACTTCTCTAGTGAAAAAGGAAATGTCCTCAGACAAACCTGGAAAGAAAATTTCTGTGAAATTGCTTTCTGTTAGATATATTTATTCATCTCCTATAGTTAAAACTTTAATTATATTACGCAGATTGGAAACTCCGTCATGCACATATCCGTGAAGCGGCATTCGGGAGCACATCACGGCCTACAGTGAAAGAGGAGATATCTTCAGATAAAAACTGGATAGAAGCTTTCTGAGAAACTACTTTGTGATGTATGCATTCCACTCAGGGAGTTATACCTCTTTTGTCACAAGGCAGTGTTTGGACACTGTTCCTGTGAAACCGAAAAAGTGGTATTTCAGAACACACTGTGGAATATGGCAAATAGTGAAATGTACTGAAATAAAATTGAGCAAGAATCGTTTCAAAAATCTGCTCTCTGATATGAGCATTCTGTTCACAGAGTTAATGCTTACTCTATTTTGCCCCAGCTTCAAAACTCTGTCTTTGAAGAATCTGTGAAGGGATATTTAGTGATGCCCGGAGGCTTGTGGTGAGCGAGGAAATGCCTTCCGTTGAAACCTGCAGAGAAACTTTCTGAGCAACTGCTTTGTGATGTGTGCATTTGTCTCATAGAGATAAATAATTCTTTGGTTTGAGCAGCTTGAAATCACTGTTTTTGTGGAATCTGAGGAAGGACACTTGGGACCGATCCTTAGAATATGGAGAAAGATGTATCCTGAGGTAAAATCCAGAAGGAAGCTTTCTGTGACACAGCTCTGTGTCGTCTTAATTCCTCTCACTCAGATAATCCTCTCTTTTCATTGAGCAGTTTTCTATCCCTGTGCATGTTTAGTTTGTAATGGGATATTAGGCAGCAGTTTGAGTCTAACGGTGAAAAAGGAAATATGTTCAGACCGAAACTGCAGAGAAGCTTTCTGAGGAAGTGCCTTGGACATGTGGATTCCAGTCACAGTGTTATACCTCTCTTCTCATATATCAGCTGGGAAACCCTTTTGGAGAAACAGGTACCAAGTGACATTCGGGAGCATGTTGATGCTGATGGTGAAAAGGGAAATAGCCTCAGACAAAAAGTGGAAGGAAGCTTTCTAGGATACTACTCTGTGATATGTGTAATCATCTCACATAGATAAAACTTCCTTTACATTACGCAGCTTGGAAACAGTCATGGACGGATCCATGAAGGGACCATCGGGAGCAAATCTGGACTATGGTGAAAAAGGAAATATCTTCAGATAAAAACTGGAAAGAAGGTTTCTGTGAATCTGCTTTTTGCTATATTTATTCATCTCACATAGTTGAAACTTTCTTTACAATACACAGCTTGGAAACTCCCTCGTGGATGGATTCATGAAGGGATATTTGGGATCACATTTGGGCCTATGGTGAAATAGGAAATAGAGTCAGATAAAAACTGGAGACAAGATTTCTGAGAAACTGCTTGGTGATTTGTGCATTCAACTCAGATATTTATAACTTTCTTCTCATAAGGCACAGTTTGAACACTGTTCTTGTAAAACCATAAGAGGGATATTTGCAGCACATTGAAGATTATCGTAAAAAGTGAAATGTCATCCAATAAGAAACAGAAAGAAGCACTCAAAGAAACTGCTCTCTGATATGTCCATTCTTTTCACAGGCTAAAGCTTGCCCTACATTTGCCAGTTTCAAAGTCAGCCTTTGAGGGTTCAGTGAAGGGATAGTAAGTGGCGAACAGAGGCCTGTGTGAGGCAAGGAAATGTCTTCCATCGAAAATCGGAGAGAAGCTTTCTGCACAACAGTTTTGTGATGTTTGTATTCATCACATAGCATTACATCATTCTTTGGATTGAACAGTTTGAAATCACTGTTTCTGTGGAATCTGAGAAAGGACATTTGGAAACGCTCTTTAGATTATCCTGAAAAGGAAATAACCTCAGAAAGAACCCAGAAAGAAACTTTCTGTGAAACTGCCCTGTGTCACGTGAATTCCGCTCACACAGTTATGCTTCCTTTTTCATTGAGCTGTACCATAACACAGTTTTTCCTTAGTCTACGAAGGGATACTCTAGAGGTCTTTGAGGCTCATGGTGAGAAAGGAAACGTCTTCAGATAGAAACCGAAGAGAATCTTTCTGAGGAACTGCTTTGTGACGTGTGAATTCCAGTCAGAGAAATATATCTTTCTTCTCTGAGAGGATTCTGGAATCCCTTTTGGAGAAAAACCTACCAAGAGATATTTGGGAGTGTAGCAGCCACTTTGGTTAAAAAAGAAAATATCCTCAAAGAAAACCTGGAAAGAAGATTTCAGTGAAACTGCTGTGTGTTTCATACATTTATTCATCTCACATAGTTAAAACTTTAATGTGATCCCGATGATGATTCCAAATATTCCTATGCATATCCATCCAAGAGGGAGTTTCCAAGCTGTGTAATGTAAAGAAAGCTTCATCTATGTGAGATGAATAAACATAGCAAAAAGCAGATTCACAGAAAGGTTCTTACCACTTTTTATCTCAACATACTTCCTTTTTCACCTTAGTCTTGAATGTGTTCCCAAAGATCCCTTCGTTTATCTGTCCATGACAGTTTCCAGGCAACATAATGTAAAGAAGACTTTATCTATGTGAGATGAATACGCATACCACTTAGTAGTTTCCTAGAGAGCTTCCTTCCAGTTTTTGTCTGAGGCTATTTCCCTTTTCACCATCTGTTGTTGTTAAACCAAAAGAGTGATATTTGGAGCACATTGAAGACTATGGCAAAAAGTGAAATGTCGTCCAATAAAAAAGAGAAAGAAGCACTAGAAGAAACTGCTATCTGACATGTCCATTATTTTCACAGGGTTAAAGCTTACTCTACATTTCCCAGTTTGAAAGTCAGTCTTTAAGGGTTCTGTGAAGGGATAGTAAGTGGCGACTGGAGGCCTTTCTGAGGCAAGGAAATGTCTTCCATCGAAAATCGGAGAGACGCTTTCTGCACAACTCCTTTATGATGTTTCTATTCGTCTCATAGCGTTAAATCATTGTTTGGATTGAGCAGTTTGAATTCACTGTTTCTGTGGAATCTGAGAAAGGTCATTTGGAAACGCTCTTTAGAATACCCTGAAAAAGAAATAACCTCAGAAAGAAACCAGAAGGAAGCTTTCTGTGAAACTACTCTGTGTCATGTGAATTTCACTCACACAGTTAAGCTTCTCTTTTCATTGAGCTGTATCATAACACTGTTTTTGTTTAGTGTGCGTAGGGATACTCTGGAGGGCTTTGAGGCTTACGGTGAGAAGGAGAACGTCTTCAGAGAGAAACTGGAGAGAAGCTTTCTGAGGAGCTGCTTTTTGATGTGTGCATTCCACTCACAGATATATGTCTTTCTATTTCTAGAGTATTCCGTAGTCCCTTTTGGAGAAAAAGCTACCAAGAGATATTTGGGAGTATAGCAATGACTATGGTGAAAAAGGAAACATCCTCAGACAAAAACAGGAAAGAATATTTCTGTGAACCTGCTTTGTGTTAGATATATTTATTCGTCTCACATAGTTAAAACTTTAATTATATTACACAGTTTGGAAACTCCGTCATGCACAGTTCCAAGAAGGGATATTCGGGAGCACATTCAAATCTATGGTGAAAGAAGAGATATCTGTAGACAAAATCTTGATAGAAGCTTTCTGAGAAACTACTTTGTGATGTATGCATTCCACTCAGGGAGTTATACCTCTTTTCTCACAAGGCAGTGTTTGAACACTATTCTTGTGAAACCGAAAAAGTGGTATTTCGGAACACCTTGAGGACTATGGCGAATAATGCAATATTCAGAAATAAAATCAAGGAAGAAGCATTCCAGAAATCTGTTCTCTAATATGTAGATTCACTTCACAGAGTTAATGCTTACTCTATGTTGCCCAGATTCGAAACTTTCTCTTTGAAGAATCTTGGAAGGGATATTTAGTGACGCCCAGAGGCTTGTGGTGAGTGAGGAAACATCTTCTGATGAAACCTGCAGAGAATCTTTCTGAGCAACTGCTTTCGAAGTGTGTATTCATCTCAAGGAATTAAACCATTCTTTGGATCGAGCAGCTTGAAATCACTGTTTTTGTGGAATCTGCAAAAGGATATTTGTGAACCATCCTTAGAATATGGACAAAGAAATATCCTCAGGTAAAATCCAGAAGGAAGCTTTCTGTGAAACTGCTTTATGTCATCTTAATTCCTCTCAGTCAGTTCAGCCTCTCTTTCCATTCATCAGTTTTCTAACCCTGTGTATGTTTAGCATGTGATGGCATATTAGGGAGCACTTTGAAGCTCATGGTGAAATAGGAAATATGTTCAGAATGAAACTGGAGAGAAGCTTTATGAGGAACTGCTTTCTGACATGTGCATTTCACTCACAGTGTTATACCTCCCTTCTCATACAGTTTTGGTGAAACCCTTTTGGAGGAACAGGTACCAAGTGATATTCAAGAGCCTGTTGATGCAGATGGTGAAAAGGAAAATAGCCACAGACAAAAATTGGAAAGAAGCTTTCTAGGAAGCTACTCTGAGATATGAGTATACATCTCACATAGGTAAAGTTTTCTTTACATTACACAGCTTGGAAACTGTCATGGACGGATCCAAGAAGGGATCATCGAGAGCACATTCTGCACTATGGTGAAAATGGAAATATCTTCAGAAAAAAACTGCTAAAACACTTGTGGTAAATCTGCTTTTTGCTATGTTTAATCATCTCACGTAGCTAAAGCTTTATATACATTACACAGCTGGGAATCTCCCACATGGTTGGATCCATGATGGGATATTTGGGATCACATTCGGGCCTATGGTGAAATAGGAAATATAGTCAGATAAAAAATGGAGATAAGCTTTCTGAGAAACTGCTTGGTGATGTGTGCATTCCATTCAGGCAGCTGTAACTTTCTTCTCATAAGGCAGTTTGAACACTTTTCCTGTAAAACCAAAAGAGTGATATTTCAAGCACATTGAAGACTATGGCAAAAAGTCAAATGTTGCCCAATAAAAAACAGAAAGAAGCACTCCAAGGAGCTTCTCTCTGACATATCCATTGTTTACACAGGGTTAAAGCTACCTCTACATTCCCCAGTTTGAAATCGGTCTTTGAGGTTCCTGCGAAAGGATCATAGGTGGCCACCTGAATCCTGTGTTGATCAAGGAAATGTCTTCCATGGAAAATCGGAGAGAATATTTCTGTGCAACTCTTTTGTGATGTTTGTATTCATCACATAGCGTTATATGATTCTTTGGATTGAGCACTTTGAAATCACTGTTTCTGTGGAATCTGAGAAAGGACATCTGGAAGCTCTCTTTAGAATATCCTGAAAAAGGAGTAACCTAAGAGAAAACCAGAAGGAAGCTTTCTGTGACACTGCTCTGTGTCATGTAAATTCTGCTCACACAGTTAAGCTTCACTTTTCATAGAGCAGTATCATAATACGATAGTCTGCAAAGTGATATTCCGGAACCCTTTGAGGCTTACGGTGAGAAAGGAAACTTCCTTAAATAGAAAGTGGAGAGAAGCTGTCTCAGGAGATGCTTTGTGAGGTGAGCATTCCACACACAGAAATATACCTCTCTTCTTCTAGGGGATTCCGGAATCCCTTTGGAGAAAAATCTAACAAGGGATATTTGAGAGTATAGCGATGACTATGGTGAAAAAGGAAATATCCTCAGACAAAAACTGGAAAGAAGATTTCTGTGAAATTGCTTTGTGTTAGACATATATATTCATCTCACATAGTTAAATCTTTAATTGTATTATGCAGTTCGGAAACTCCCTCATGCACAGATGCACGAAGGGACATCTGGGATCACATTCTGGCCTATGGTGAAAGAGTAGATATCTTCAGATAAAAACTGGATAGAAGCTTTCTCAGAATCTACTTTGTGATGTATGCATTCCACTAAGGGAGTTATACCTCTTTTCTCACAAGGCAGTGTTTAAAAACTGTTCCTGTGAAACCGAAAAAGTGGTATTTTGGAATGCATTGAGGACTACGGGAAACAGTGAAATATGCTGAAATGAAATCGAGGATGAAGAGTTCCAAGAATCTGCTCTCTGATATGTGCATTCACTTCACAGAGTTAATGCTGACTCTATGTTGCCCAGTTTCGAAACTCTGTCTTCGAAGAATCTGTGAAAGGATATTTAGTGACGCCCAGAGGCTTGTGGTGAGTGACGAAAAGTGTTCCGATGAAACTGGCAGAGAAACCTTCTGAGCAACTGCTTTGTGATGTGTGTATTCGTCTCATAGAGTTAAACCATTCTTTGGACTGAGCAGCTTGAAATCACTGTTTTTGTGAAATCTGAGGAAGGACATATGGGAATGATCCTTAGAATATGGAGAAAGAAATATCCTCAGGTAAAATCCAGAAGGAAACTTTCTGTGAAACTGCTCTGAGTCATCTTAATTCCTGTCGCTTAGTTAAGCCTCTCTTTTCATTGAGCAGTTGTCTAGCCCTGTGTATGTGTAGCGTGTGATGGGATATTCGGGAGCCTTTGAGGCTAATGGTGAAAAAGAACATATGTTCAGACCGAAACTGAAGAGAAGCTTTCCAAGGAACTGCTTTATGATGTGTGCATTCCACTCACAGTGTTATACCTCTTTTCTCATACAGCGTCAAGGAAACCCTTTTGGAGAAACAGTTATACCAGTTGATATTCGGGAGCATGTTGATGCCAATGGTGAAAAGGGAAATAGCCTCAGACAAAACCTGGAAAGAAGCTTTCTAGGAAACTACTGAGTGATATCTGTAATCATCTCACATATTTAAAACTTTCTTTACATTACGCAACTTGGAAACTGTCATGAACGGATCCACGAAGGGACATTTGGAGCACATTTTGGACTATGTTGAAAAATGAATATCCTTAGATAAAAACTGGAAAGAAGCTTTCTGTGAATCTGCCTTTTGCTCTGTTTATTCATCTCTCATACATGAAACTTTCTTTATATTATGCAGCTTGGAAACTCCCTCATTGATGGATCCACGAAGGGATATTTGGGATGCCTTTCGGGCCTATGGTGAAAGAGGAAATATAGTCACTTAAAAACTGGAGAGAAGCTTTCTGAGAAACTGCTTGTTGATGTGTGCATTCCACTCAGGGTGTTATAACTTTTTTCTCATAAGGCACAGTTTGAACACTGTTCCTGTAAATCCAAAAGCATGATATTCGGAGCCCATTGAAGACTATGGCAAAAAGTGAAATGTCCTCCAATAAAAAACAGAGAGAAGCACTCGAAAAAACTGCTCTGTGACAGTTCCATACCTTTCACAGTGTTAAATCTTACTCTACATTGCCCAGTTTGAAAGGCGGTCTTTGAGGGTTCTGCGATGAGATAGTAAGTGGCGACCGGAGGCCTGTCTGAGGCAAGGAAATGTCTTCCAGTGAAAATCGGAGAGATGATTTCAGAGCAACTCTTTTATGATGTTTCTATTCATCTCATAGCATTAAATCATTCTTTGGATTGAGCAGTTTGAAATCCCTGTTTCTGTGGAATCTGAGAGAGGACATTTGGAAACGCTCTTTAGAATATCCTGAAAAAGAAATAACCACAGAGAGAAACCAGAAGGAAGCATTGTGTGATCCTGCTCTGTGTCACGTGAATTCCGCTCACAGAGTTAAGCTTCCCTTTTCATTGAGCTATATCATAACACTGTTTTGCTTAGTCTGCAAAGGGATACTTTGGAGGGCTTTGAGGCTTATGGTGAGAAAGGAAACGTCTTCATATAGAAACTGGAGAGAAGCTTTCTGAGGAGCTGCTTTGTGACATATGCATTCCACTCACAGAAATATACCTTTCTTCTGGTGTTTTAGACATGAAGTCCTTGCCCATGCCTATGTCCTGAATGGTACTGCCAAGGTTTTCTTCTAGGGTTTTTATAGTATTAGGTCTAACATTTAAGTGTCTAATCCATCTTGAATTAATTTTTGTATAAGGAGTAAGGAAAGAATCCATTTTCACCTTTCTGCATATGGCTAGCCAGTTTTCCCAGCACCGTTTAATAAATAGGGAATCCTTTTCCCATTTCTTGTTTCTCTCAGGTTTGTCAAAGATCAGATGGCTGTAGATGTGGGGTGTTATTTCTGAGGCCTGTGTTCTGTTCCATTGGTCTATATCTCTGTTTTGATACCAGTACCATGCTGTTTTGGTTACTGTAGCCTTGTAGTATAGTTTGAAATCAGGTAGCATGATGCCTCCAGCTTTGTTCTAAATTATACTGCTAAAAAGACACATGCACACGTATGTTTATTGCAGCACTATTCACAATAGCAAAGACGTGGAATCAATCCAAACGTCCATCATTGACAGACTGGATTAGGAAAATTTGGCACATATACGTCATGGAATATTCTGCAGCCATCAAAAGGATGAGTTTGCATCCTTTGTAAGCACAGGGATACAGCTGGAAACCATCATTTTTAGCAAACTATCACAAGAACAGAAAAACAAACACCATATGTTCTCACTCATAGGTGGGAACTGAACAATGAGGTCACTTGGAGTCGGGAAGGGGAACATCACACATCGGGGCCTATCATGGGGAGTGGGGTTGGGGGTGGAATTACATTGGGAATTATAACTGATATAAATGAGAAATTGATGGGTGCTGTCGAGTTGATGGTTGCAGCACAACAACGTGGCACAGGTATACATATGTAACAACCCTGCACATTGTGCACATATACCCTAGAACTTAAAGTATAGTAATAAAAAAAAAAGAAATATACCTTTCTCCTTCTAAAGGATTCCAGAATCCCTTTTGGAGAAAAAGCTATCAAGAGATATTCGGGAATATAGCGATGACTATGGTGAAAAAGGAAATATCCTCAGAGAAAAACTGGAAAGAGGACTTCTGTGAAACTGCTTTGTGTTAGATATATTTCTTCATCTCGCATAGTAAAAACCTTAATTATGTTACGCAGTTTGGAAACTCCATCATGGACAGATCCACAAAGGGACATTCGGGAGTACATTCAGGCCTATGGTGAAAGAGGAGATATCTTCAGATAAAAACTGGATAGAAGCTTTCTGAGAAACTAGTTTGTGATGTATGCATTCCACTGAGGGGGTTATATCTCTTTTCTCACAAGGCAGTGTTTGAACTCTCTTCCCGTGAAACCGAAAAAGTGATATTTCGGAAGCCATTGAGGACTATGGTGAATAGTGAAATATACTGAAATAAAATTGAGGAAGAAACCTTCCAAGAATCTGATCTTTGATATGTGAATTCGCTTTATAGAGTTAATGCCTACTCTATGTTACTATGTTTCAAAACTCTGTCTTTGAAGAATCTGTGAAGGGACATTTAGTGAGGCACGGAGGCTTGTGGTAAGCAAGGAAATGTCTTTTGATGAAACCTGCAGAGAAACGTTCTGAGCAACTGCTTTGCGATGTGTGTATTCGTCTGTAGAGTTAAACCATTCTTTGGATTGAGCAGCTTGAAATCACTGTTTTTGTGGAATCTGAGGAAGGACATTTGGGAATGATCCTTAGAATATGGAGAAAGAAATATCCTCAGGTAATATCCAGACAGAAGCTTTCTGTGAAACTGCTCTGTGTCATCTTAATTCCTCTCACACAGATAAGCCTCTCTTTTCATTGAACAGTTTTCTAGTACTGTGTATGTTTAGCATGTGATGGGATATTTGGGAGCACATTGAGGCTGACGGTGAAAAAATACGTATGTTGAGACCGAAACTGGAGAGAAGCTTTTCGAGGAACTGCTTTGTGACGTGTGCATTTCACTCACAGTGTTATGCCACTCTTCTCATACAGTGTCAGGAAAACCCTTTTTGAGAAACAGGTACCAGGTGATATTCAGGAGCATGTTGATGCCGATGGTGAAAAGGGAATTAGCCTCAGACAAAAAATGGAAAGAAGCTTTCTAGGAAACTACTTGATTTGTTTTTCTAAGAACCACCAGAGCGAGCACAAAAGAACCAGCGAGTAGGCAAGGCTAAAAGCAAAACTGCAAATTTATTCTTTGGTCATCTAGCTCCAGAGAAAAATGTGTGTAAGGTGAAGTATGTCGGCCTCCGGCAAAGGAGGCCAAGAGAGTCGCCCAGGCGGAGTTCCTAATGCAGTCCCGACAAGAGTAGGGGCTGAATAAGACCACACAGTGCATCTGCTTGGAGCAGCTTTTCTAGGAGTGGAAGGGCAATAGGTGGGGCATGGGTGTGTCGACCGGGGAAGACTCCACAGGTGCCACCAGGTAACTCTTAGTCTCTTCGGATTGACATCACCTGGCACATGCCTGGTTGGTCTGCACCTTCCAGAGCGCCAGCTGCATTTTCATGCACATGTGAAGAGTTGGTGATGAAGAACCCTGAAATGTGCCATCTTGCCTCCGTTCGTGTGAACAGTCCAACCTTTTATTGGTAATAGTGATAAAGGGGTGCCGTGATCTGTCTGGGTACTTCCTGCTGTTAAGGGGTGTCGTTAAGGTCGAGGACTATGGTTGGTGTTTGCACATACAGATGAAGAAGCATTTGATTGAAGGTGACGCGAGTGATTTCTTGTATCTTGGCATGGAGAAATTTTATCAAAATGGGGGCAAAACATAATATAAAACACAGTATTAGTATAGGAATGAGGAATGGAAATATTTGTTGGAATAGAGACAAAACCCAAAAAGATGGTCCTGGCAAGGCTGGGGAGTATAAAATAGTTAAGAAAATTTAGTAAGTGTGAGGAGAGTGGGGGAAAGTTGAACTGATTTCCACTGATTGCTTTCAGTGGGGGCCCTTTCTAGCTGGGAAAGAGGAACGAATGTGCAAAGTAGTAGTTGACCAGGCAGCAAATAAAGTGTGGATTGGATGAAAGGCTAGGTCCAGAGAAGGATGACAAAATAGAATAGACACCCCATGGTCGTTTAAAAAATTAATTGACTTACCCGCTACCAGGAGGGTTACCCAAGGCTCGGCAAGGGTAATAGGGGTCCCCGAGTCTCAGCACCTTCAGTTGTCATCGTCCAGATGTAGGAGCTGGAAGGAGCTCTCAGGATACTGGGAAAGGGAGTCACGTCGTGACGCGGCACCTGTTTCCAGGGTGGGGCAATCAGTCTTCCAGTGTCCTTCCTGTTGGCAAATAGGTCAGGGGGTTGCTGGTGAACGAGGGTTAGGACATTCACTGGCCCAAAATCCTGATGCCTTGCACTTATAGCAAGGATGCGTTGGGGTTCAAGGACCCCGTGGACACCTGTTGGCATAGTGTCCTGCCTTGCCGCACCTATAGCAGGCTCCTTTTGTAACCTTGGAGTCTGCAGGGTGTGTACTCTCTGATCTGGGGTTACGACTGGGCTGTAAAGCTGCTGCTAGGAGCTCTAACTTCGATTTGAGACAAGCCTGTCGTTGTGCTTCAGCCATCTCCTCTCTGGAGTTATAGACCTTAAAGGCTCATTTAACCAGGTCTTGTATTGGTGCCTGAGGACCATCCTCTACCTGTTGAAGTTTTTTACAAATGTCAGGACCTGATTGAAAAATGAAGGAGGAGTGTAGGGAGGGGGTGAGGGTATGGAGACAGAAGAAAACCCTAGGTTCCTTTCCGGCTGAATAGAAAGAAATAAAGACTCCTCTTTTTCGGGTTCCTGTGAGCCGGCATCCTTGGCCTGTATAACCTGAACCAAAGAACACCAGATACACAAGTCAGGACGAGAGTGTAAGGCCCAAAAGCCTATGTAATTAATTTCGAACCACTTGCCTAGCCGCTGGCAGAAATTGCTGAGGTCAATCAGAACATTACAGTCTAAAGTGCCCTCTGGTGGCCACTGAGACTGATTATCTAGTTTGTATTGGGGCCACGCCACAGTGGAAAGGAAAATTAACCGCTGTAAGGTTTTTAAATAGGCTAGGAGGCACCCTAAGTGGGTGCTCTTTGGAAATTTGGACTGGAGGTTTCCCATTTGTTTCCTCTTTACTTACACACTGGAGATGTCGGCCTGGCTTCAATGCATCCTTTGAAATCACCAGAGACAGATTGGAGGCTCTTGGAGCCAAGGTGGAGATTACTTTCTGGCAGTGGATGTCTCCATCCTGAACGGCTCTCCCGAGCCACTTGTTGTCTCAAAAGTAAGCCTCGGACCTGCACAGGATTGTTAACCAAGGTAGGTAAAGAAGAGACAAGGGCACTTACCACAGAGAGTCCATGAGAGTAAGGGAAGCGGGTCTCAGGTCCTGGTCCATCTGCGGCATGGGAACAGGAGGAGGGTCCACAACCCTTAGAGGCCAGAGGAGGGTTGTCCTCTGGGGTTTCAGCACCAATGCATTTGTTTTTCTAAGAACCACCAGAGCGAGCAAAAAAGAACCAGTGATTAGGCAAGGCTAAAGGCAAAACTGCAAATTTATTCTTTGGTCATCTAGCTACAGGAAAAAAATTGTATAAGGTGAAGTCTGTCGGCCTCTGGCAAAGGAGGCCAAGAGAGTCGCCCAGGTGGAGTTCCTAATGCAGTCCCGCAAAAGGAGGGGCTGAATAAGCCCACGCGGTGCGTCTGCCTGGAGTGGCTTTTCTAAGAGTGGAAGGACAATAGGCAGGGCACGGGCATGTCGGGAGGGGTGAAGGCTCCTCAGGTTCCACCAGGTAAATCCTGGTCTCTTCAGATTGACATCACCTTGCTCATGCTTGGTTGTTCTGCACCATCCAGGGCGCCAGCTGCATTTTCATGCACACGGGAAGAGTTGGTGATGAAGAACCCGGAAATGCACCAACTTGCCTCCATTCGTCCAAACATTACTTAGTGGTATGTGTAATCATCTCCCATAGATAAAGCTTTATTTACATTATGCAGCCTTGAAACAGTCACGGACAAACCAACAAAGGGACCTTCGGGAGCACATTCAAGACTACGGTGAAAAAGGAAATATCTTCAGATAAAAAATGGTAAGAACCTTTCTGTGAATCTGCTTTTTGCTATGTTTATTCATCTCACATAGATGAAGCTTTCCTTACATTACACAGCTTGGAAACTCCCTACTGGACGGATCCGCGTAGGGATATTCGGGATCACATTCGGGCCTATGGAGAAAGAAGAAACATTGTCAGATAAAAACTGGAGAGAAGCTTTCTGAGAAACTGCTTGCTGATGTGTGCATTCCACTCAGGGAGTTATAACTTTCTTCTCATAAAGCACAGTTTGAACACTTTTCCTGTAAAACCAAAAGAGTGATATTCAGAGCACATTGAAGATTATGGCGAAAAGGAAAATGTCGCCCAATAAAAAATAAAAAGAGGCACTCGAAAAAACTGCACTATGAAATGTCCATTCTTTTCACAGGGTTAAAGCTTACTCTATATTTGCCAGTTTCAAAATCAGTCTTTGAGGGTTCTGCGAAGGGATCGTAAGTGGCAACTAGAGGCCTGTGTGACGCAAGGAAATGTCTTACATCAAAAATAGGAGAGAAGCTTTGTGTGCAACCCTTTTGTGATGTTTTTAATCAACACATAGAGTAAAATCATTCCTTTGATTGAGCAGTTTGAAATCACTGTTTCTGTGGAATCTGAGAAAGGACATTTGGAAACACTCTTTAGAATATCCTGAAAAAGAAATAACCTCAGAGAGAAACCAGAAGGAATCTTTCTGTGAAACTGCTCTGTGTCACGTATATTCCACTCACAGAGTTAAGCTTCTCTTTTCATTGAGCTGTATCATAACACTGTTTTTGTTTAGTCTGTGAAGGGATATTCTGGAGGATATTGAGGCTCACGGTGAGAAAGGAAAAGTATTCAGATAGAAACTGGAGAGAGCTTTCTGAAAAGTTGCTTTGTGACGTATGCATTCCTCTCACAGAAATGTACCTTTCTTCTCCTAGAGGATTCCGGAATCCCTTTTGGACAAAAAGATACCAAGAAATATTCCAGAGTATATCGATGATTATGATGAAAAAGGAAATATCCTCAGACAAAAACTGGAAAGAAGATTTCAGTGAAACTGCTTTTTGTTAGATATACTTATTCGTCTCAAATAGTTAAAACTTTAATTATATTACCCAGTTTGTATACTGCATCATGCACAGATCCGCGAAGGTACGGTCGGGAGCACATTCCGGCGTATGGTGAAAGAGGAGATATCTTCAGATAAAAACTTGACAGAAACATTCTGAGAAACTACATTGTGATGTATGCACTCCACTGAGGGAGTTATATCTCTTTTCTCACAAGTCAGTGTTTGAAACATTTTCCTCTGAACCTGAAAAAGTAATATTTCGGAAAGCATTGAGGACTACGGAGAATAGTGAATCATACTGAAATCAAATGGAGGAAGAAGCGTTCCAAGAATCTGCTCTCTGATATGTGCATTCCCTACACAGAGTTAATGCTTACTCTATGTTGCCCAGTTTCGAAACCACGGTTTTGAAGAATCTGTGGAGGAATATTGAGTGACGCCAGGAGGCTCATGGTGACTGAGGAAACGTCTTCCAATGAAACCTGCAGAGAAATGTTCTGAGCAAGTGGCTTTGTGATGTTTGTATTCGCCTCCTAGAGTTAAACCATTCTTTGGATTGAGCAGCTTGAAATCACTGTTTTTCTGGAATCTGAGGAAGGACATTTGGGAATGATCCTTAGAATATGGAGAAAGAAATATCCTGAGGTAAAATCGAGAAGAAGCTTTCTGTGAAACTACTCTGTGTCATCTTAGTTCCTCTCACTCAGATAAGCCTCTCTTTTCATTGAGCAGTTTTCTAACCCTGTGCATATTTAGCATGTGATGGGATATTTGGGAGCACTTTGAGGCTTACAGTGAAGAAGGAAATATGTTCAGACCGAAACTGGAGAAAAGCTTTCCGAGGAACTGCTTTGTGCCGTGTGCATTCCAGTTACAATCTTATACCTCTTTTCTCATACAGCGTCAGGGAAATTCTTTTGGAGAAACAGGTACGAAGTGATATTCGGGAGCAAGTAGATGCTGATGGTGAAAAGGGAAATAGCCTCAGACAAAAACTGGAAAGAAGGTTTCTAGGAAATTACTCTGTGATATGTGTAATCATCTGACATAGATAATGCTTTCTTTACATTACGGAGTTGGAAACTGTCATGGACGGATCCACGAAGGGACCTTCAGGAGCACATTCCGGACTATGGTGAAAAAGGAAATATCTTCCGATAAAAACTGGAAAGAAGCTTTCTGTGAATCTGCTTTTTGCTATGTTTATTCATCTCACATAGATGAAGCTTACTTTACATTACGCAGCTTGGAAATTCCCTCATCGATGGATTCGCGAAGGGGTATTTGATATCACCTTTGGGCCTACGGTGAAATAGGAAATATAGTCATATAAAAACTGGAAATTAGCTTTCTTAGAAACTGCTTTGTGATGTGGGCATTCCACTCAGGGAGTTATAAATTTCTTCTCATAAGGCACAATTTGAACACAGTTTTTGTGAAACCAAAAGTGTGATATTCGGAACACATTGAAGATTACAGCAAAAAGTGAAATGGCATAATAGAAAAACAGAAAGAAGCACTCCAGGAAACTGTTCTCTGTCATGTCCATTCTTTTGAAAGGGTTAAAGCATTCTCTTCATTTCCCAGTTTGAAAGTCAGTCTTTGAGGTTTCTGCGAAGGGATAGTAAGTGGCAACTGGAGGCCTGTGTCGAGCAAGGAAATGTCTTCCATCGAAAATTGCAGAGAAGCTTTCCCCGCAAATTTTTCTGATGTTAGTATTAATCTCATAGGGTTAAATCATTCTTTGGACTGAGCAGTTTGAAATCACTATTCTGTGGACTCTGAGAAAGGACATTTGGAAATGCTCCTTAGAATATCCTGAAAAAGAAATAATCTCAGAGAGAAACCAGAATGAAGCTTTCTGTGAAACTGCTCGGTGTCACGTGAATTCTGCTCACACAGTTAAGCTTCTGTTTTCATTGAGCTGTATCATAGCACTGTTTTTGATTAGTCTGAGAAGGGATATTCAGGAGCGCTTTGAGGCTTACGGTGAGAAAGGAACCATCTTCAGATAAAACTGGAGAGAAACTTTCTGAGGAGCTGCTTTGTGATGTGTGCATTCCTCTCACAGAAATATACCTTTCTTTTCCTACAGAATTCTGGAATCCCTGTTGGAGAAAGAGCTACTAAGAGACCTTCAGAAGTACAGGAAGGGCTATGGTGAAAAAAAAGTTATCCTCAGACAAAAACTGGAAAGAAGATTGCTGTGAAGCTGCTTTGTGTTAGATATATTTGTTAATCTCAGATAGTTAAAACTTCAATTATATTACGCAGTTTGGAAACTCCGTCATGCGAGGATCTGTGAAGGGACATTTGCGAGCACATTCAGGCCTACAGTGAAAGAGGAGATATCTTCACAAAAAATGAATAAAAGCTTTCTGAGAAACTACTTTGTGAGGTATGCATTCCACTCAGGGAGTTATACTTCTTATCTCACAAGGTAGCGTTTGAGCAGTGTTCCTTTGAAATGAAGAAGTGATATTTTGGAATGCATCGATGACTCTGGTGAATAGTGAAATATACTGAAATACAATCGAGGAGGAAGCTATCCAGGAATCTGCTCTCTGATATGTGCATTCACTTCACAGAATTAATGTTCCCTGGTTTCGAAACTCTGTCTTCAAAGAATCAGTGAAGGGATATTTAGTGATGCCCAGACACTTCTGGTGAACAAGGAAATGTCTTTCGATGAATCCTGCAGAGAAACTTTCTGAGCAACTACTTTGCGATGTGTGTATTCGTCTCCTAGATTTAAACCATTCTTTGGATTGAGGAGCTTGAAATCACTTTTTTTGTGTAATCTGAGGAAGGACATTCGGGAATGATCCTTATATTTTGGAGAAAGAAATATTTTCAGGAAGAATCCATTAGGAAGCTTTCTGTGAAACTGCTCTGTGTCGTCTTCATTGCCCTCACTCAGTTAAGCATCTCTTTTCATTGAGGAGTTTTCTAACCCTGTGTATGTTTAGCATGCTATGGGATATTCAGGAGCACTTTGAGGCTTACAGTGAAAAAGGAAATATGTTTAGACCAAAACTGGAGAGAAGCTTTCCGAGGAACCGCTTTGTGACATGTGCATTCTGGTCACCGTGTTATACCTCTCTTCTCATATAGCATCGGGGAGACCCTTTTGAACCAACAGGTACCAACTGATATTCTGGAGCATGTTGATGCTGAAGGTGAAAAGGGAAATAGCCTCAGACAAAAATTGGAAGGATGCATTCTGGGAAACTACTCTGTGATATGTGTAATCATCTCACATAGATAAAGCTTTCTTTATATTACGCATCTTGGAAATTCTCATGGACGGATCCACGAAGGGACCATCGTGAGCACATTGAGGACTATGGTGAAAAAGGAAATATCTTCAGATAAAAACTGGAAAGAATCTTTCTGTGAATCTGCTTTTTGCTCTGTTTATTCATCTCAGGTAGATGAAGCTTTCTTTAAATTATACAGCTTGGAAACTCCCTCGTGGATGGGTCTGCGAAGGGATATTTGGGATCACTTTTGGGGCTATGGTGAAATAGGAAATGTAGTCAGAAAAAAACTCGAGAGAAGCTTTCTGTGAAACTGCTTGGTGATGTGAGCATTTTAATCAGGGAGTTTTAACTTTCTCCTTCTTTTCACAAGGTTAAAGCTTATTCTATATTTTCCAGTTTGAAAGTAGGTCTTTGAGGCTTCTGCGAAGGGATAGTTAGTGGCGACCAGAGGCCTGTGTGAATTCCACTCACAGTATTATACCTCTCTTCTCATACAGCGTTGGGGAAACCCTTTTGGAGAAACAGCTACCAAGTGATATTCGGGAGCATGCTGATGCTGATGGTGAAAAGGGAAATAGCCACAGACAAAAACTGGAAACAAGGTTTCTAGGAAACTACTCTGTGATACGTGTAATCATCTCACATAGATAAAGCTTTCTTTAAATTACACAGTTTGGAAACTGTCATGGACGGATCAATGTTGTATCTTCTCATAAAGCACAGTTTGAACACTGTTCCTGTAAAACCAAAAGAGTGATATTCGGAGCTCATTGAAGACTATGGCAAATACTGAAATGTCGTCCAATAAAAATTTCCCACTTTGAAAATCATTCTTTGATGTTTCTGTGAAGGGATAGTAAGTGGCGACTGGAGGCCTGTGTGAGGCTAGGAAATGTCTTCCATCCAAAATCGAAGAGAAGCTTTCTGCCCAAGTCTTGTGATGGTTGTAATCATCTAATAGCGTTAAATCATTCTTTGGACTGAGCCGTTTGAAATCACTGTTTCTGTATAATCTGAGAAAGGACATTTGGAAACACTTTTTAGAATATCTGGAAAAAGACATAGCCTCAGATAGAAACCAGAAGGAAGCTTCCTGTGAAACTGCCCTGTGTCACATGAATTCTGCTCACACAGTTAAGCTTCTCTTTTCATTGAGCTGTATCATAACACGGTTTTTGTTTAGTCTGCGAAGGGATATTCTGGAGGGCTTTGAGGCTTATGGTGAGAAAGGAATCGTCTTCAGAGAGAAACTGGAGAGAAGCTTTCTGAGGAGCTACTTTGTGACGTGTGTATTCCGCTCACAGAAATATAGCTTTCTTCTCCTAGAGGATTCCGGAATCCCTTTCAGAGGAAAAGCTACCAAGAGATATTCCGGAGTCGACTAAGGTGAAAAATTAAGTATCCTCAGACAAAAACTGGAAAGAAGATTTCTGTGAAACTGCTTTGTGTTACATATATTTATTCATCTCGCATCGTTAAAACTTTAATTATATTATGCAGTTTGGAAACTCCGTCATGCACAGAACTGCGAACAGACATTCGGGAGGACATTCAGGCCTACGGTGAAAGAGGAGATATCTTCAGATAAAAATTGGAGAGAAGCTTTCTGAGAAACTACTTTGTGATGTATGCATTCCACTCAGGGAGTTATACTTCTTTTCTCAGAAAGCTGTGGTTGGATAATGTTCCTGTGAAACGGAAAAAGTGATATTTACAAAAGCATTGAGGACTATGGTGAATAGTGAAATATACTGAAATAAAATCGAGGAAGAAGCGTTCCAAGAACTTGCTCTGTGATATGTGCATTCACTTCACAGAGTTGATGCTTACTTTATGTTGCCCAGTTTCGAAACTCTGTCTTTGGAGAATCTGTGAAGGGATATTTAGTGATGCCCAGAGGCTTGTGGTGAGGGAGGAAACGCCTTCCAAAGAAACCTGCCGAGAACCGTTCTGAGCAACTGCTTTGTGATGTTTGTATTCGTCTCCTAGAGTTAAACCATTCTTTGGATTGAGCAGCTTGAAATCACTGCTTTGTGGAATCTGAGGAAGGACATTTGGTAATGATCCTTAGAATATGGAGAAAGAAATATCCTTAGGTAAAATCCAGAAGGAAGCTTTCTTTGTAACTGGTGTGTCATCTTAATTCCTCTCACTCAGATAAACCTCTCTTTTCATTGAGCAGTTTTCTAGCCCTGTGTATGTGTAGCATGTGATGGGATATTTGGGAGCACTTTGAGGCTAACGGTGAAAAAGGACATATGTTCAGACTGAAACTGGCGAGAAGCTTTCTGAGGAACTGCTTTGAGATGTGTGCATTCCAGTCACACTGTTATATCTCTCTTCTCATACAGCGTTGGGGAAACCGTTTTGGAGAAACAGGTACCAACTGACATTCGGGAGCATGTTGATGCCGATGGTGAAAAGGGAAATAGCCTCAGACAAAATGTGGAAAGAAGCTTTCTAGGAAACTACTCTGTTATATTTGTAATCATCTCACACTGATAAAGCATTCTTTACATTACACGGTTTGAAACTCTCATGGATGGATCCACGAAGGGATCTTCGGGAGCACATTCTGGAATATGGTGTAAAAGGAAATATCTTCAGATAAAAATTGGAAAGAAGCTTTCTGTGAATCTGCTTTTTGCTATGTTTATTCATCGCACATAGATGAAGCTTTATTTACTTTACACAGCTTGGAAACTCCCTCATGGATGGAATCACGAAGGGATATTTGGGATCACCTATGGACCTATGGTGAAATAGGAAATGTAGTCAGATAAAAAATGGAGAGAAGTCCTCTGAGAAACTGCTTGGTGATATGAGTATTCAACTCAGGAAGTCATAACTTTCTTCTCATAAGGCACAGTTTGAACACTGTTCCTATAAAACCAAAAGAGTGATATTTGGAGCACATAGATGACAAGGGCAAAAAGTGAAATGTCGTCCAATAAAAAACAGAAAGAAGCACTTGAAGAAACGGGTCTCTGACATGCCCATTCTTTCACAGGATTAAAGCTTACTCTACATTTTCCAGTTTTAAAGTCTTTCTTTGAGTCTTCTGCGAAGGAATAATAAGTGGTGACTGGAGGCCTGTGTGAGGCAAGGAAATGTCTTTCATCGAAAATCAGAGAGAAGCTTTCTGCGCAACTCTTTTGTAATGTCTGTATTCATCTCATAGTGTTTAATCATTCTTTGGATTGAGCAGTTTGAAATCACTGTTTCTCTGGAATCTGAGAAAGGACATTTGGAAACACTTTTTAGAACATTCTGAAAAAGAAATAATCTCGGAGAGTAAGCAGAAGGAATGTTTCTGTGAAACTGCTCTGTGTCACGTGAGTTCCGCTCGCACAGTTAAGCCTCTCTTTTCATATAGCTGTATCATAACACTGTTTTTGTTTAGTCTGCGAATTGATATTCTAGAGGGCTTTGAGGCTTGTGGTGAGAAAAGAAATGTCTTCAGATAGAAACTGGAGAGAAGCTTTCTGAGGAGCTGCTTTGTGACGTGTGCATTCCACTCACTGAAATATACCTGTCTTCTCATAGAGGATTCTGGAATCCCTTTTGGAGGAAATGCTACCAGGAGATATTCGGGAGTATAGGGAGGGCTATGTTGAAAAAGGAAATATCCTCAGAGAAAAACTGGAAAGAAGATTTCTGTGAAACTGCTTTGTGTTAGATATATTTATTCATCTCGTATACTTCAAACCTTTTCTTATATTATGCCATTTGGAAACTCCGTCATGCACAGATCCGCGAAGGGACATTCGGGAGCACATTCATGCCTATGGTTAAAGAGGAGATATCTTCAGATAAAACCTGTATAGAAGCTTTCTGTGAAACTACTTTGTAATGTACGCATTTCACTCTGGGTGTTATGCCTCTTTTCTCACAAGGCAGTGTTTGAACACTGTACCTGTGAAACCAAAAAACAGATATTTTGGTTCACATTGAGGACTATGGCGAATAGTGAAATATACTGAAATAAAATCGAGGAAGAAGCGTTCCAAGAATCTGCTCTCTGATATGGGCATTCATTTCCTAGTGTTAATCCTTACTCTACGTTGTCCAGTTTTGGAACTCTGTCTTTGAATAATTTGTGAAAGGATATTTAGTGATGCCCGGAGGCTTGTGGTGAGCAAGGTAACGTCTTCCTATGAAACTTGCTGGGAAACTTTCTGAGCAACTGCTTTCTGATGTGTGTATTTGTCTCAAAGAGGTAAACCATTCTTTGGATTGAGCAGCTTTAATTTACTGATTTTCTGGTTTTCAGGAGAAAGAAATATCCTCAGGAAAAATCCATTACAATCTTTCTGTTAAACTCCCCTGTGTCGCCTTAATTCCACTCGCTCAGTTAAGCCTCTCTTTTCATTGAGCAGTTTTCTATCCCTGTGTATGTCAGCGTGTGATGGGATATTTGGGAGCACTTTGAGGCTTATGGTGAAAAAGGAAATATGTTCAGACCGAAACTGGAGAGAAGCTTTCTGAGGAAATGATTTGTGATGAGTGCATTCCAGTCACAGTGTTATACCTCTCTTCTCATACAGCGTCAGGGAAACTCTTTTGGAGAAACAGGTACCAAGTGATATTTGGGAGCATGTTGATGCCGATGGTGAAAAGGGAAATGTCCTCAGACAAAAACTGGAAAGAAGGTTTACAGGAAACTACTCTGTGATATGTGTAATCATCTGACATAGATAAAGCTTTCTTTACATTAAGCACCTTGGAAACTGTCATGGATGGATCCTCGAAGGGACCTTTGAAAACACATTGAGGACTATGGTGAAAATGGAAATATCTTCAGAAGAAAACTGGAAAGAAGGTTTCTGTAAATCTGCTTTTTGCTATGTTTAACCATCTCACATACATGAAGCTTTCTTTACATTGCACAGCTTGGAAACTCCCTCGTGGATGTATCCACGATGGGATATTTAGGTTCACATTTGGGCCTACGGTGAAATAAGAAATATAGTCAGATAAAAACTGGAGAGAAGTTTTCTGAGAATCTGCTTGGTGATTTGTGCATTCCACTCAGGCAGCTATAACTTTCTTCTCATAAGCACAGTTTGTACTCTATTCTTGTAAAACCAAAGAGTGATATTCACAGCACATTGAAGACTACGGCAAAAATCAAATGTCACCCAATAAAAAACAGAAAGAAGCACTCGAAAAAGTTGCTCTCTGACATGTCCATTCTTTTCACAGTGTTAAAGCTTTCTCTACATTCCCCAGTTTGAAAGACGGTCTTTGAGGTTCCTACGAAGGGATAGTAAGTGGCAAGCGGAATTCTGTGTCGAGCAAGGAAATGTGTTCCATCGAAAATCAGAGAGAATCTTTCTGTGCAACTCTTTTGTGATGTTTGTATTCATCTCATAGCGTTATATGATTATTTTGATTGAGCAGTTTGAAATCACTGTTTCTGTGGAATCTGAGAAAGGACATCGGGAAACGCACTTTAGAATATCCTGAAAAAGAAGTAACCTCAGAGAAAACGAGAAGGAAGCTTTCTGTGAAACTCCTCTGTGTCACGTGAATTCTGCTCACACCGTTAACCTTCTCTTTTCATAGATCAGTATCATAACACTGTTTTTGTTTAGACTGCAAAGGGTTATTCTGGAACCCTTTGAGGCTTACGGTGAGAAAGGAAACGTCTTTAAATAGAAACTGGAGAGAAGTTTTCTGAGGAACTGCTTTGTGACATGTGCGTTCCACTCTCAGAAATATACCCTTCTTCTCATATAGGATTCCGAAATCCCTTTTGGAGAAAAAGCTACCAGGAGACATTCGAGAGTATAAGGAGGGCTATGGTGGAAAAGGAAATATCTTCAGAGAAAAACTGGAAAGAAAATTTTTGTGAAACTGTCTTGTGATACCTATATTTATTCATCTTGCATAGTTAAAACGTTTCTTATGTTACACATTTTTGAAACTCCTTAAGGCACGTATCCATGAAGGGATATTCGGGACCACATTCAGGAATACGGTGGAAGAGGAGATATCTTCAGATAAAACCCAGATAGAAGCTTTCTGAGAAACTACTTGTGATGTATGCATTCCGCTCAGGGAGTTATACCTGTTTTCTCACAAGGCAGTGTTTAAACACTATTCCTGAGTCACCGAAAAAGTGATATTTCAGATCGCACTGAGAGCTATGGTAAATAGTGAAATATACTGAAATAATATCGAGAAAGAGGCGTTCCAAGAATCTGCTCTCTGATATGTGCATTCACTTCACAGCATTTATGCTTACTCTATGTTGCCCAGTTTCAAAATTCTGTCTTTGAAGACTCTGAGAAGAGATATTTAGTGACGGCAGGTGGCTTGTGGTGAGCAATGAAACATCTTCTGATGAAACCTGCAGGGTAACTTTCTGTGCAACTGCTTTCCAATGTGTGCATTCGTCTCATTGATTTAAACCGTTCTTTGGATTCAGCAGCTTTAAATCACTGTTTTTGTGGAATCTGAGGAAGGACATTTTGGAAATGTCCTTAGAACATGGAGGAAGAAATATCCTCAGGTAAAATCCAGAAGGAAGCTTTCTGTGAAACTACTCTGTGTCGTCTTAATTCCTCTTGCTCAGTTAAGTCTCTCCTTACGTTGAGTAGTTTTATACCCCTGTGTATGTTTGGCATGTGTTAGGACAATCGGAACACTTTGAGGCTTAAGGGGAAAAAGGAAATAAGTTCAGACCGAAACTGGAGATAAGCTTTCCGAGGAACGGCTTTGTTACGTGTGCATTCCACTCACACAAATATACCTTTCTTCTCCTAGAGTATTCCCGAATCCCTTTTTGAGGAAAAGCTACCAAGAGACATTCGGGAGTACAGGGACAGTTATGGTGAAAAAGGAAATATCCTCAGACAAACCTGGAGAGAAGATTTCTGTGAAACTGCTTCATGTTAGATATATGTATTCATCTCGCATAGTTCAAACCTTTCTTATATTACACAGTTTGGAAACTCCATCATGCACGAATCCGCGAAGGGACATTCAGGAGCACATTCAGGCCTACAGTGAAAGAGGAGATATCTTCGGTTAAGAACTGGATAGAAGCTTTTTGAGAAACTGCTTGTGTTGTATGCACTCCGCTCAGGAACTTACACCTCTTTTCTCACAAGGCCGTGTTTAAAACTGTTCCCGTGTAACCGAAAGAGTGATATTTCAGAGCGCACTGAGGACTATGGCATATAGTGAAATATACTGCAATAAAATCGAGAAAGAAGCGTTCCAAGAATCTGCTCTCTGATATGTGCATTCACTTGACAGTATTTATGCTTACTCTGTGTTGCCCAGTTTCGAAATTCTGTCTTTGAAGAATCCGTGAAGTGATATTTAGTGACACCCGGAGGCTTGCGGTGAGCAAGGAAACATCTTCCGATGAAACATGTAGAGTAACTTTCTGGGCAACTGCTTTGCGATGTGTGTATTCGCCTCATAGATTTAAACCGTTCTTTGGATTGAGCAGAATGAAATCACTGTTTTTGTGGAATCGAGGAAGGACACTGGGGAACGACCCTTAGAACATGGAGACAGAAATATCCTTAGGTATAATTCAGAAGAAAGCTTTCTGTGAAACTACTCTGTGTCGTCTTAATTGCTTTCGCTCAGTTAAGACTATCCTTACATTGAGTAGTTTCATAACCCTGTGTATGTTTAGCGTGCCATGGGACTTTCGGGAGCACTTTGAGGCTTACAGTGAAAAAGGAAATATGTTCAGACAGACTGGAGAGAAGCTTTCGGAGGAACCGATTTGTGACGTGTGCATTCCACTCAGAGTGTTATACCTCTCTTCTCATATAGCATCGGGGAAACCCTTTTGGAGAAACAGGTACCAAATGATATTCGGGAGCATGTTGATGCCGATGATGAAAAGGGAAATAGCCTAACACAAAACCTGGAAAGAAGTTTTCTAGGAAACTACTCTGTGATATGTGTAATCATCTCACAGAGAAAAAGGTTTCGTTACATTACACAGCTTGAAATTTGTCATGGACGGATCCACAAAGGGACTTTTGTGAGCACACTCAGGAATATGGTGAAAAAGGAAATATCTTCAGATAAAAACTGGAAAGAAGCTTTCTGTGAATCTGTTTTATTTTTATGTGTATTCATTTCACATAGAAGAAGCTTTCTTTACATTACACAGCTTGGAAACTCCCTCGTGGATGGATCAACGAAGGGATATTTGGGATCACATTCGGCACTATGGTGAAAGAGGAAATATCATCAGATAGAAACTGGAGAGAAGCTTTCTGAGAAACTGCTTGTTGATGTGTGCATTCCACTCAGGGAGTTATAACTTTCTTCTTGTAAGGCACAGTTTGAACAGTGTTCCTGTAAAACCGAAAGAATGATATTCAGAGCACATTGAAGACTGTGACAAAAAGTGAAATGCCATCCAATAAAAAAAAAGTAAGAAGGACTCGAAGAAATTGCTCTCTGACATGTCCATTCTTTTCACAGTGTTAAAGCTTACTCTGTATTTCCCATTTGGAAAGTCGGACTTTGAGGTTTCTGCGAAACGATAGTAAGTGGCAACCAGAGGCCAGTGTGAGGCAAGGAAATGTCCTCCCATTAGGGAGCACATTGAGGCCAATGGTAAAAGAGGAGAAACCTTCAGATAAAACTGGATAGAAGCTTTCTGAGAAAATACTTTTTGATGTATGCATTACACTCTAGGAGTTATACCTCTTTTCTCACAAGGCAACGTTGGAACACTGTTCCTGTGAAACCGAAAAGGTGATATTTTGAAACGCATTGAGGACCATGGTGAATAGTGAAATATACTGAAATAAAATCGAGGAAGAAGCGTTTCAAGAATCTGCTCTTTGATATGTGCATTCACTTCACAGTGTTAATGCTTACTCTTTGTTGCCCAGTTTCGAATCTCTGTCTTCAAAGAATCTATGAAGGGATATTTAGTCGTGCCCAGAGGCTTGTTGTGAGCAAGGAAATGTCTTCCGATGAAACCTTCAGAGAAACTTTCTGAGCAACTGCTTTGGGATCTCTGTATTTGTCTCATACCGTTAAACCGTTCTGTTGATTGAGCAGCTTGAAATCACTCTTTCTGTGGAATCTGAGGAAGGACATTTGGGAACAATCCTTAGAATATGGAAAAAGAAATATCCTCAGGTAAAATCCAGAAGGAAGCTTTCTGTGAAACTGCTCTGTGTCCTCTTAATTTTCTGACTCTGATAAGCCTCTCTTTTCATTGAACAATTTTGTAGCCCTGTGTATGTAGAGACTGTGATGGAATACTCGGGAGCACACTGGGGCTAACAGTGTAAAAGGAAATATGTTCAGAGTGAGACTGGAGAGAAGCTTTCCGAGGAACTGCACTGTGACGTGTGCATCTCAGTCACAGTGTTATACCTCTCTTCTCATACAGCATAGGGGAAACTCTTTTGGAGAAACGGGTACCAAGTGATATTCGGGAGCATGTTGATGCCAATGGTGAAAAGAGAAATAGCCTCAGACAAAAACTGCAAAGAAGCTTTCTAGGAAACTACTCTGTGATAGGAGTAATCTTTCACATAGATAAAGCTTTCTTTACATTACGCAGCTTGGAAACTGTCTTGGACGGATCCACGAAGGGACCTTCGGGTGCACATTCTGGACGATTTTGAAAAAGGATATATCTTCAGATAAAAATTGGAAAGAAGCATTCTGTGAATCTGCTTATTGTTATGTTTATTCATCTCACATAGGTGAAGCTTTCTTTACATTCCACAGTTTGGAATCTCCCTCGTGGATGGATCTGAGAAGAAATATTTGGGATCATATTCAGGCCTGTGGTGAAATAGGACATATAGTCAGATAAAAACTGGTGAGAGGCTTTCTGACAAACTGCTTGGTGATGTGTGCTTTCCATTCAGGGAGTTATAACTTTCTCCTCATAAAGCACAGTTTGAACACTGTTCCTGTAAAACCGAAGGAGTGATATTCGGAGCACATTGAAGACTATGGTAAAAAGTGAAATGTTGTCCAGTAAAAAACAGAAGGAAGCACTCGAAGAAACTGCTCTCTAACAAGTCCATTCTTTTCACAGGGTTAAAGCTTACTCTACATATCCCAGTTTAGAAGTCGGTCTTTGAGGTTTGTGCAAAGGGATAGTAGGTGGTGACGTGAGGCCTGTGTGAGGCAAGGAAAGGTCTTCCATCGAAAATCAGAGAGAAGCTTTCTACGCAAATCTTTTGTGATGTTTGTATTCATCTCATATCGCTAAATCATTCTTTGCATTGAGTAGTTTGAAATCACTGTTTCTGTGGAATCTGAGCAAGGACATTTGGAAACGCTCTTTAGAATATCCTGAAAAAAAAAAAAAATGACCTCAGAGAGAAACCAGAAGGAATCTTTCTGTGAACCTGCTGTGTCACGTCAGTTCCACTGACACAGTTCAGCTTCTCTTTTCATTGAGCTGTATCATAACACTGTTTTTAATTAGTCTGTGAAGGGATATTCTGGAGGGCTTTGAGGCTTACGGTGAGAAAGGAAACGTCTTCAGATAGAAACTGGAGAGAAGCTTTCTGAGGAGCTGCTTTGTGATGTGTGCATTCCACTCACAGAAATATAGTTTTCTTCTCCTAGAGGATTCCGGAATCCCTTTTGGAGAAAAAAAAAAGCTACCAAGAGATATTTGGGGAAATAACGACGACTATGTTGTAAAAGGAAATATCCTCAGACAAAAACTGGAAAGAAAATTTCTGTGAAACTGCTTTGTGTTAGATATATTTATTCATCTTGCATTGTTAAAACTTTAATTATCTTATGCAGTTTGGAAACTCCATCATGCACAGATCTGTGAAGGGACATTTGGGAGCTCATTCAGGCCTATGGTGAAAGAGGAGATATCTTCAGATAAAAACTGGATAGAAGCTTTCTGAAAAACTACTTTGTGATGTATGCATTCCACTCGGGGCATTATACCTCTTTTCTCACAAGGCGCTGTTTGAACACTGTTCCTGGAAACTGAAAAACTGATATTTTGGAACGCATTGAGGACTATGGCAAATAGTGAAATATACTGAAATAAAATCAAGGAAGAAGCGTTCCAGGAATCTGCTCTCTGCTATGTGCATTCACTTCACAGAGTTAATGCTTGCTCTATGTTGCCCAGTTTCGAAACTCTGTCTTTGAAGAATCTGTGAAGGGATATTTCATGATACCCGGAGTCTTGTGGTGAGTGAGGAAACGTCTTCCGATGTAACCAGCAGGGAAACGTTCTGAGCACCTACTTGGCGATGTGTGTATTCGTCTCAAACATTTAAAACATTCTTTGGATTGAGCAGTTTGAAATCACGGTTTTTGTGGAATCTAAGGAAGGACACCCTTAGAATATGGCCAAAGAAATATCCTCAGGTAAAATCTAGAAGGAAGCTTTCTGTGAAACTGCTCCTTGTCGTCTTAATTTCTCTCACTCAGATAAGCCTCTCTTTTCATTGAGCAGTTTTCTAGCCTTGTGTATGTTTCGCTTGTGATGGGATATTCTGGAGCACTTTGAGGCTAACAGTAAAACAGGAAATATGATCAGACCGAAACTGGAGGGAAACTTTCCAAGGAACGCTTTTGTGACGTGTGTATTCCAGTCACCATGTTATACCTCTCTTCTCATACAGCGTCACGAAACTCTTTTCGAGAAACAGGTACCAAGTAATATTCGGGAGCATCTTGATGCCGATGGTGAAAAGGGAAATAGCCTCAGACAAAAACTGGAAGGAAGCTTTCTAGGAAACTACTCTGTGATATGTGTACTCATCTCACATAGATAAAGCTTTTTTACATTATACTGCTTGGAAACTGTCATGGATGGATCCATGAAGGGACCTTCAGGAGCACATTCTGGACTCTGGTGAAAAAGGAATTATCTTCATATAAAAACTGGAAAGAAGATTTCTCTGAATATGCTTTTTGATACTTTTATTCATCTCACATAGATGAAGCTTTCTTTACATTATGCAGCTTGGAAACTCCCTCATAGATGGATCCACGAAGGGATATTTGGGATCACATTCGGGCCTATGTTTAAATAGGAAATATTGTCAGAAAAAAACTGGAGAGAAGCTTTCTGAGTAATGGCTTGAAGATGTGTGCATTCCACTCATGGACTTATAACTTTCTTCTCATAAGACACAGTTTGAACATTGTTTCTGTAAAACCAAAAAGTGATATTCAGAGCACATTGAAGGCTATGGCAAAAAGTGAAATGTCGTCGAATAAAAAAACAGAAAGAAGCACTCGAAGAAAAGGCAATCTGACATGTCCATTCTCTTCACAAGGATAAATCTTACTCTACATTTCCCAGTTTGAAAGTCAGTCTTTGAGGGTTCTGCGAAGGGATAGTAATTGGAGATGGGAGGCTTGTGTGAGGCAAGGAAAAGTCTTTCATTGAAAATCGGAGAGAAGCTTTCTGTGCAACTCTTTTGTGATGTTTGTATTCATCTCATAAAGTTAAATCATTCTTTGGATCGAGCAGTTTGTAACCCTGCTTCTGTGGAATCTGAGAAGTACATTTGGAAACGCTCTTTAGAATATCCTGAAAAAGAAATAATCTCAGAGAGAAACCAAAAGGAAGCTTTCTGTGAAACTCCTCTATGTCACGTGAATTCCGCTCACACAGTTAAGCTTCTCTTTTCATTTAGCTGTATCATAACTCTGTTTTTTTAGTCTGCAAAGGGATTCTGCAGGGCTTTGAGGCTTGCAGTGAGAAAGGAAACATCTTCAGATAGAAACTGGAGAGAAGCTTTCTGAGGAGCTGCTTTGTGACATGTGCATTCCCCTCACAGAAATATACCTTTCTTCACCTACAGGATTCTGGAATCCCTTTTGGAGAAACAGCTACCAAGAGAAATTCGGGAATATAGCGATGACTGTGGTGAAAAAGGAAATATCCTCAGACAAAAACTGGAAAGAAGATTTCTGTGAAACTGCTCTGTGTTAGATATATTTATTTATCTCAAATAGTTAAAACTTTAATTATATTACGCAGCTTGGAAACTCTGTTATGCACAGTTCCGTGAAAGGACATTTGGGAGCACATTCAGGCCTACGGTGAAAGAGGAGATATCTTCAGAAAAAGCCTGGATGGAACCTTTCTGAGAAACTACTTTGTGATGTATGCATTTCACTCAGGGAGTTATACCTCTTTTCTCACAAGCAGTGTTTTAAAACGGATCCTCTGAAACGGAAAAAGTGATATTTCAGAACTCTTTGAGGACTATGGCGAATTGTGAACTACAGTGAAATAAAATCGAGGAAGAAGCGTCCTAGGAAAATACTGTCTGATATGTGCCTTCACTTCACAGGGCTAATGCTTACTCTATGTTGCCTAGTTGCGAAACTCTGTCTTTGAAGGATCTGTGAAAGGATATTTAGTGACGCTCAGTGGCTTGTGTTGAGCGAGGAAACGTGTTCCCATGAAAACTGCAGAGAAAGGTTCTGAGCAACTGCTTTGTGATGTGTTTATTCGTCTCATAGCATTAAAACATTCCTTGGATGGAGCAGCTTGAAATCACTGTTTTTGTAGAATCTGAGGAAGGATATTTGGGAGTGATCCTTGGAATATGGAGAAAGAAATATCCTCAGGTAATATCCAGAAGGAAGCTTTCTGTGAAATTGCTCTGTGTCGTCTTAATACCTCTCACTCAGATAAGCCTCCCTTTTCATTGAGCAGTGTACGTTTAGCATGTGATGGGATATTTGGGAGCACTTTGAGGCTAACAGTGTAAAAGGAAATATGCTCAGAATGGAACAGGAGAGAAGCTTTCCCAGGAACTGTTTTGTGACGTGTGTATTCCAGTCACAGTATTTTACCTCTCTTCTCATACAGCGTTGGGAAAACTCTTTTGGAGAAACAGGTACCAAGTGATATTCGGGAGCATGGTGATGCCGATGGTGAAAAGGGAAATAGCCTGAGACAAAAACTGGAAAGAAGCGTCCCAGGAAACTACTCTGTGATATGTTTAATCATCTCACATAGATAAAGCTTTCTTTACATTACACAGCTTGGAAACTGTCATGGACGTATCCACGAAGGGACTTTCAAGAGCACATTGAGGCCTATGGTGAAAATTGAAATATCTTCACAAAAAAACTGGAAAGAAGCTTTCTGTAAATCTAATTTTTGCTATGTTTAATCATCTTACATACATGAAGCTTTCTTTACATTGCAGAGCTTGGAAACTCCCTCGTGGATGTACCTGCGATGGGATATTTGGGATCACATTCTGGCCTATGGTGAAATAGGAAAAATAGTCAGATAAAAACTGGAGAGAAATTTTCTGAGAAACTGCTTGGTTATTTGTGCATTCCACTCGGACAGCTATAACATTGTTCTCATAAGGTACAGTTTGAAATCTATCCCTGTAAAACCAAAAGAGTGATATTTGGAGCACATTGAAGACTACGGCAAATAGTCAAATGTCGCCCAATAAAAGACAGAAATAAGCACTCGAAAAAGCTGCTCTCTGACATGTCCATTCATTTCACATGGTTAAAGCTTCCTCTACATTCCCCAGTTTGAAAGATGGTCTTTGAGATTCCTACGAAGTGGCAACCGGAATCCTGTGTCGAGCAAGGAAATGTGTTCCATCGAAAATCGGAGAGAATCTTTCCGTGCCACTCTTTTGTGATGTTTGTATTCATCTCATAGCGTCATATGATTCTTTGGATTCAGCAATTTGAAATCACTGTTTCTGTGGAATCTGAGAAAGGATATCTGGAAATGCCCTTTGAATATCCTGAAAAAGAAGTAATCTCAGAGAAAACCAGAAGGAAGATTTCTGTGAAACTCCTCTGTGTCACGTGAATTCTGCTCACACCGTTAACCTTCTCTTTTCATAGAGCAGTATCGTCACACTCTTTTTGTTTAGAAGATTTCTGTGAAACTGCTTTGTGTTAGATATTTTTATTCATCTCACATACTTAAAACTTTAATTATATTACGCAGTTAAGAGACCTCTTCAGATAGAAACTGGAGAGAAGCCCTCTGAGGAGATGCTTTGTGACGTGTGCATTCCACTCACAGAAATATAGCTTTTTTCTCCCAGAGGATTCTGGAATCCCTTTTGGAGAAAAGGCTACCAAGGGATATAGGGGAGTATAGTGACGACTATGGTGAAAAACAAAATATCCTCAGACAAACGTGTAAAGAAATTTCTGTGAAAATGCTTTGTGTTAGATATATTTATTCTTCTCCTGTAGTTAAAACAATGATTATATTACACAGTTTGGAAACTCCCTCATGCACAGATCCGCGAAGGGACATTCAGGAGCACATTCAGGCATACGTTGAAAGAGGAGATATCTTCAGATAAAAACTGGACAGAAGTTTACTGAGAAATTATTATGTGATGTATGCATTCCACACAGGGAGTTATACCTTTTTTCTCACAAGTCAGGGGCAAATAGTGAAATATACTGAAATAAAATTGAGAAAGAAGCATTCCAAGAATCTCCTCTCTGATATTTGCATTCAATTCACAGAATTTATGCTTACACCATGTTGCCCAGTTTCGAAATTCTGTCTTTGAAGAGTCTGTGAAGGGATATTTAGTGACGCCTGGAGGCTTGTGGTGAGCAAGGAAACATCTTCCGATGAAACCTGCAGGGTAACTTTCTGAGCAACTGCTCTGCGATGTGTTTATCCGTCTCAAAGATATAAACCGTTCTTTTGATTGAGCAGATTGAAATCACTGTTTTTGTGGAATCTGAGGAAGGACATTTGGGAACGATCCTTAGAACATGGAGAAAGAAATATCCTCAGGTAAAATCCAGAGGAAGCTTTCTGTCAAACTATTCTGTGTCATCTTAATTCCTCTCACATAGAAAAGCCTCTCTTTAAGTTGAGTAGTTTTATAACCCTGTGTATGTTTAGCATGTGATGGGATATTCAGGAGCACTTTGAGGGTAACGGTAAAAAAGGAAATATGTTCATACCGAAACTGGAGAGAAGCTTTCTGAGGAACTGCTTTGTGACTGTGCATTCCACTCACAGTGTTATACCTCTCTTCTCAGACAGCATCGGGGAAACCGTTTTTAAGAAACAGGTACCACGTGATATTCGGGATCATGGTGATGCTGATCTTGGAAAGGGAAATAGCCTCAGACAAAACCTGGAAAGAAGTTTTCTAGGAAACTACTCTGTGATATGTGTTATCATCTCACAGAGATTAAGGTTTCCTTACATTACACAGCTTGAAAACTGTCATGGACGGATCCACGAAGGGACTTTCAGGAGCACACTCAGGACTATGGTGAAAAAGGAAATATCTTCAGATAAAAACTGGAAAGAAGCATTCTGTGAATCTGCTTGTTTCTTTGTTTATTGTTTTCTCATAGATGAAGCTTTTCTGACATTACACAGCTTGGAAGCTCCCTCGTGGATGGATCCACGAAGGGATATTTGGGATCACATTTGGGCCTATGGTCAAATAGGAAACACAGTATGATAAAAACTGGAGAGAAGCTTTATGAGAAATTGCTTGGTGATGTGTCCATTTCACTCTGGGGGTGTTAATGTTCTTCTCATAATGCACAGTTTGAACACTGTTCCTGTAAAACCAAAAGAGGCATATTCGGAGCACATTGAAGACTATGGGAAAGTGAAATATCGTGCAATAAATGACAGAAAGAAGCACTCGAAGAAACTGCTATCTGACATGCCCATTCTTTTCACAGGGATAAAGCTTACTCTACATTTCCCAATTTGAGAGTTGGCCTCTGAAGGTTCTGGGAAGGGATAGTAAGTGGTAACCGGAGGCCTGTGTTGAGCAAGGAAATGTCTTTAAACGAAAATTGGAGAGAAGTTTTCTGCAAAACTATTTTTTGATGTTTGTGCTCATCTCAAAGAGTTAAATCATTCTTTGGATTGAGGAATTTGAAATCACTGTTTCTGTGGAATCTGAGAAAGGACATTTGGAGACGCTCTTTAGAATATCCTGAAGAAGACATAACCTCAGAAAGAAACCAGAAGGAAGCTTTCTGTGAACCTGCTCTGTGTCACGTGAATTCTGTTCACATAGTTAAACTTCTCTTTTCATTGAGCAGTATCATAACACTGTTTTTTTTTTTTTTAGACTGCGAAGGGATATTCAGGGGCAATTTGAGGG